>NC_048415.1:22034986-22037543 GCF_013103735.1 Etheostoma cragini
ATATGGGACAAAGATATACTTAAAACCTAGTGAAGCTAAATCTTACCTTGAATTATTCAGCAGCAGTTGCATCCACATATGCAGTGAAAGTTGTTAGCTAACGTAAGGTAGAGCAGCGTTGCTAACTCTCAGCTAACGTCAGTCAGATCCCGCCCATAGACTGAATATCCCGCCCACCGGTCGGTGGCTCCGCTCTCACTCCGCCCTCTCATCTAAAATCGTCACATCCGCAACCATGATGGCTGCGCCCATAAACGCAAACTCGACGACTCATTTCTGATCTCCACAAACCAATGGGTGACGTCACACATGCTCTGTCCACTTATTTTAACGGTCTATGGTCTAAAAGCAGAGGCGGAAAGGGCTGTTCTATTTCGTATAGGCTTTGCCCTCTAAGGGCTACTTTATTGGGTTTATCCCTTCGCGCATGCGCAGTCGTGAAGATTTTCTTTCCCGCCCTTGCGTCCAGCTCGGGCCTCAACTACGTCCGCATTTACTGTATATGTACACAGAGGACCCGTTGTTCGTCTCCCACTTTTTCTTCACTTACGCAGAATGAAGACAAGAATTTCCAGTGGTGCTCGCGTCTGCCCCTCCTGCCGGTCTGGCTACATCCTTCTGCCAGACCTTCACCCCCGCTGCGGGACCTGCCTCGGCGCCGTTCTCGCCGGCCAGGCTCTTGCCCGCCACGCCTCCTGCCAGTTTTGCGCCCGCCTGTCATCTAAAGAGCTAAACTGACAGGCGGAAGCTCTTCTGGTCTTGCCAGGCTGGCGGGGACGGTAACGGCAGCGGAGCAGATAGACAGAATCAACCGGCGACACCCAGGAGCCGCTGGCGGACGGCGTCTTTCGACGAGCATGAGTCAGCTGGCTCAGTTCTCTCGGACAGCGCCGCCGTTACCGTTTTTTCCCTCCTTCACTCTTAGGAAGATCTCCCTCTCCTGGGGGGTTCGGGCCTAGAGACGGCGATCAACGCTCTCCCACGGAGCTCTCTCCGTCTCCCGAACGGCCAGGGGCACCGCAGAGCGGCCTTCCCCTTTGCCTCAGACGGCCCCAGCCTCCACCAACAGCTCTCTTCGCTGAACTGCCGGAGAGGCAGAGGAAGGCGGCAGAGCGGAGAGGCATAGCACTCCCGATGGAGCTGCCAGCCCCCGCTTGCTGACTTTTTTGTGCGTTGATTTTTAAGCTCTGGAGCCGCCCTCTCCACGGGCCCCACTCTGGCTGCGCTTCAAGGAGCTTCGGCCATTTGCGCCCCGGAGCCGCCCTCTTCACGGGCACCACTCTGGCTGCGCTTCACAGAGTTTCAGCCTTTTATTTTTGGAGGCGGCTTTTCTCCCAGCCTGGGAAACTGAAGGCCCCCGTCTCTCGCTACGCCCCGTTTACTCGGGCTCAAGGCGACACGGATGCGGGTTTTCCCAGGGGCTGGCGGCACGAATAACGTAGCCCACCGCCATCTTCACCCTGATCACGGCGCCCACGGTGGCGCTGTCCAGGGTCATGGCTTGGCAGACTGGCCCAGCGAAACACCTGGTTCCACATGCCTCATTTTCCCGCAGCAGTTAGACGCTAGCTAGGCGTCTGTATGGCCCCTTAGCTCCAGACAGGCTTTTTAGGCCCGGTCACCCTCCGCAGCGACAGCCGGCACCACTCGGCCGGCGGGCTGCACGAGGTCGGAGGACCATGAGAGCAGCCCACCTGGTCCAATCCGCCTCCCAAGCCACCCAGCAAGCAGCAACGACGGTGGCAATGACGGGACGCGGGGATCGTCTGTCCCTCTTCAGCTGAGAGTGGAAACACAACGGCATGTTAGAGGACCACTCCCTCCCATTTTAACAGCCGTTTTTCCCCTCACCCAAACAGCCCTTGTTTGCTCTGAACACAGGCTGATATGACAGTCTTTCCCCACACGAGCACACAGGTATCTGCTGCCGCGCGCTGAGCGCCACGGCCTCCCCATTATGCCGGCAGCGGGAAGTGCGCCCATCCATTGTGGATGACGCCGCTCAATCATCCCCCTCCCCACGGCGATGCCGGCGGGACGAGGGACACATTAAACCAGTGGCCGGTCGCGCCCCACACGGTGGTGACCGGCCACTGCGCTTTTCAAAAAGGCCTTACCACGGGCTGGGCGAGACGTGTGATCGTGCCGCCCAGCGATGGGGTGGGCTCTACGCTCCCCGCTAGCCATGCCTGTGAACAACACTGAGACATGTGCTATCAGAGTGCAGCGCAGCCCCTTCTACCATAGCATGTTACGAAGGGCGCCGGCCTGCCTTCCAGCGCTGGCGAACAGGGAGGGACGCGGATCCCACATCGTGTCCCCTGCCTCTCGTGTGACATATCTCCAAACTCTGGTGGATAGCGCTTTGGCTCCATCTACTGTCAAGCATATGCAGCTGCCCTCTCATCCTATAAAGAGGACTAGGGTACGAGGGCAGTTTTTTGCCTATCCCCGGTTGAAGCGTTTCTGAAGGGGGTATGGCATTGTTGGAGAAATCCTTCTATAAACTGACAACTGACTCCATGATGAATTAACACAGCGTTTATTCTTGTGGTCA
>NC_048415.1:22037643-22040812 GCF_013103735.1 Etheostoma cragini
TTAAGCCAGCTTTTACGTGGCCGTTCCTGAGTGCCCTGTTCATCACCACCTCAGTCATTGTATTATTTTCCCACAGCATCAAAAACTGGCTGTTCGACCGCTCACCCCCTTAGTGGACCTAGCTCTGGTGCTCCGGGCTCAGGAGAAGCCCCCCCTTTGGGCCTCTGGCACAGGCTTCTCTCAGAATGCTGCCGCTAAAACGCCGCTTATCTTCGCCCTAACGTCAGCCAAAAAGAGTGAGTGATTTAAGTCATTTCTCCGTCCTGCCTCTCCATTAGAGGGGACGGGAGCGCAGCCATATTTCAGCCAAATCCCTCCTTCACACCGAAGATTCTAACTAGTTATTTTCGGTCGAGGGTGTTTTTTCCCTCGAGGGTTATTTTCCCCCGCCTCCTGTCAGCGACGCAGAGGTAGCTTCCCACCAGTTGTGTCCGGTGCGTGTCCTGCCTCAATACATTGTACGCACGGCAAATATCAGGAAAAACACAGCAGCTGGTTGTGCATTATAGAGAATGCAGCCGAGGCTCTGCCCTCTCAAAACAGCGTCTGTCTCACCGGCTGTGCGAGGCTATTATGCGACATCCGAGGGCATGCTACGAGGCTGTCGGCGCCTGTGGCTCTATTTAAAGGCATGGCAGCCGACATCTGCGCGGCTGCCTCCTGGGCTTCCCGGTGCCCATTTCATCCGCTTCAATGTGCGAGATATGTCTGAACGTGTTCTTCCACAATCAACCACCTGTAATGCTGCGTTGGATGTGCGTTATGAGGACAAGAAGCGGATGCCCGATTGTTACCAATCTCACGCACCTAGTGCGTGCCGCTGCAGTCACAACCTGCAGTATTCACCTCGCCTGTTTTAAGTGCATTGTGAGACGCAGTTTCTTGTGGTTTCCTAACCGTGTTATTTCCAAGCACCCCTATGCCACGTAGTTGTGCCACAGCAACCTTGTTCTGCTGTCTCACCTCTCCTGTTTGTTGGAGTGTTTTTGTGAAACACAGTTCTTAATGTCATACATTGTCATATCATGTTACATGCATGGAGATAATGATGTCACTCCGTTGCATGCGTTATTTTTTTAACCTGCATACAGGTCCTCCCTCGGGCGTCCGTGCAGGGTCAATCACGCACAATTCCCATTACTCATGGAACTACTGCCATCATATTGCAGGCCTTATGAACATTTCAGGCTGCGACATTAGCATGGCAAGCTTTATCAGAAGAATGACTCTGATTAAGCCTGTGTACATTGTTGTTGGAAAAATGTGGTCTATGTTCGGCTTGTGGGCCCTGTGCCGCAGGTGGCATTGACTACATCAGCTTCGCCCTAACCCAATAGCGTAGCCCTTAGAGGGCGAAGCCTATACGAAATAGAACGTTAGTTACTTTGGTAACTAACGTATTACGTACTGGTATAGTTGAAAAAGTTCAACTTTCTGATTGACGCTCAACATTCTTAAAACGTCCAAAACGCGACACCGACAGATTTTTCCGCTCCTTGCAGCTAAGAGAAGCCGGCTTCCATTGAAAATGAATGACTTCAGGTAACTTTAGACGCTCAAGACGGTGGCGGTGTGAATGTCCGGTAAAGTTTTTTTTTAGAACCATGGACTTCAAGATAAGACCTATGCTCCCTCAAAATTGGGTATATGCTACTTATTACTTTGGTCCAATTTAAGGCGCACGTGAGGAAGGTGTTATGGAGCCCCCTGGTAACGGCCGAGCCGAACCACTACAGAACGTTGCAATTTTCACCAGTTGTGACATGTGTGCAAATTGTTGTGCGTTTTTGTGCCTTCTAACTCCCTCCCCCTCTCCATCAAAAATGCAATGGACTCGAAAAAAATAAATAAAATAACTATAATAATAATAATAATACTTACAAAAACAATAGGCTCCTTCATACTTTCAGTGCTCAGGCCCTAATAATAATCCTTACAAAAACAATAGGTTCCTTCGCAGTTTCAGTGCTAGGCCTCATTGGCCTTGGACTTTTGTGCTTGGGCCCTAATAAGAATTCCTTCAGTTTCAATAGGGCCTACGCCGCTGTCGGCGCTCGGGCCCTAATAAAGTAATAAAATAAAGAACGTGCAAGTGAGATTAAGAAAACCCCTAGTGGCTTGTAGAAGGAATCTCACCTAAGGAAGAGAAGAAAAAAAGATATAGCAGCAATTATATGAAAGAAACAACAAACTGAACACCAGTAAGCACTGCACAAAGGTGCCCTGCTACCCGTATTTCATTACTTTGATGTAATATCTGAAGTTCTACCATGGACTCTGTAACATTTTTTGTGGATAAAATGCCTTGGTTACCTTGTGTAAGCCATTCTAGCATGGTATAGAAAGCCTGAAGACTCAGCTTGATTTGTGACAATTCTTATTAATATTCAATGAGCTAAGCTGCTGTACTCTGATTGGTTAACAGCTAGCCAATAAGACACTGGGTATCAGCATCCTTTACCCAGCGCAAATGAGTGAGCTCATGAATAGTAATGAGCTCAGGCAACATGACATCCGACTGACCAGCTTTTGTAATTGGCCTGATTTCTCCTCTTATTTCTTTTTAGTGTCTAGAGCTGAAAGAGTAGGTGGCAGTTCACATTGTCATATTCATGACATGACACAAACACATATGGGCCTGACATATTTAAAAAAAAAAAATGCAAGTAATATGATTTAATGTGGCAGGGCACCTTTAAAAAAAAACAATCATAAGGTTGGCTACATAAACAACGAAGGCATAAAAAGGTGGTGGTGGATATGACACATGCCTTTGGTGTGAAGATCTGGGTTTGTTTCTCACTGCGATACATAAACTAATGTGTCCCTGAGCAAGACACTTAACCCCTAGTTGCTCCAGAGGCGTGCAACCTCTGATATACAGCAATTGTAAGTCGCTTTGGATAAAAGTGTCAGCTGAATAACATGTATTGTATTGTAAATAAAATAAATAACTAGAATATAGATAAAATGAGGATATGTGGACTTACGTCTCACAGCTTTTTAGAGGTGCAGTTATCAAAGTCTCAATGATCAATCCATTTAATAGTATTGTAGTGACATACATAATTCACCTTGTTGATAAGTGTTGTTCCCATAGACCGTTAATATAAATGGACAGAGCATGAGTGACGTCACCCATTGGTTTGTGGAGATCAGAAATGAGTCG
>NC_048415.1:22040912-22047903 GCF_013103735.1 Etheostoma cragini
GTCACCACAGTTAATAACGGTTCAGGGAACACGGCCCCTTTAAATGTTGTGAGGGCGTGATGACGTGGGACGTTATGAGGTTGGCATTAAGCGTAGCGCCTTATTCTGTATTCATTGGTTTTCTCCTGTTGAATAAACGAGCCACGCTTTTCGTGTGCTCAAAGTGGAAATTGTCTTTTGCATCTTGCCGCAATTTCCACAGTAGCATGTTTCTTGGAGAAGTTGGCATTACTAGAATAAATGCTCAAATAAAGAAATTAGGAATTACAAGATGTAACACAGACGTGAATAGGCAAAAATGGCTAGTTGGAGATAAAAACAATAATAATAATAATAATAATAATAATAAGAAGAAGAAGAAGAAGAAGAAGAAATAGAAGGGATTTCCTTCAAAACTGAAATTATTATTTTTTATCAAGAACTGCTATTGCGAGAACCTATCAAAGATTATTTATATTATTATTATTATTATTATTATTAATACAACTTTTAAACCGTCTCTGGACATTTGGGGTTCAATGTGCAGATTAGATTGACTGCGCATGTGTTTTACCGTAATGCCGCTTTTTTTCATTCGAAGAAACAAGGAAGTGTTAGCAAACCAGACAGCACAGCCGGCCATTGTGTATGGACAGCAGTCAAAGTAGAAGCTAACGTTAGCTGTTGGTCTGTTAAACCTGAGGCACCCTCTGTTCACCAACCGTTCTAGCATAATGCCTGAAATACTGAGACCAAGGTAAGAATACACCGTAACGTACCGTATCATCGTGACACGTCAAGGTAACATGTTTTTGAATCATTCATTGAGGTCACCCTCGTTGTTCCAAGTACGAAATAGCTACGAAATGTCATACAAACGTAGCTACGTTGGAAGTCACTTAACTCTAACTCTTTGATACAATACTAGGCTACAAGGCTTTAGCATGCCGTTGATACAACATAATTAGCACATAAGATGTTGCAGTTGTATGTAGTTTTAACTGCCGTAAATGTGTGATAGGAGTAGGCTAACGTTACATAAATGCACTGTTATCCTTTTCACGAGCTGCTTGTGGATTAACGTTACCAGTACAGTTGGTTTATTTGTTTGTCAGTGTCAGCTTCTACTCAGCTAGCTGACAGGTGCATAACGATGGGACATCCTAGATTTAACTGAAAGTGGCTGTTTTGATGTTTCACGGGAGGCCAGTCCCTTTTATTGGTGAAAGTAGTAAATTATTAAGTGGACTTTGTGTTGTGTCACGTCAGCTGTTTTACCAGATATACTGTGCTGGGATACAGCCATATTAGGACTGCTCGTTCATCACAATCATAATCACAATTATTTTGATTATTATTGAAGTTACGATTATTTTATACGATTACATTTTCTATCAAAAGCGAATCAACAGTGAAAACCGAAGTATCAAACGTCCAATATTTAATATATTTACAAAAATATTGACCACAATTTGTCACAAAATATAAGTTAAGCTAAATTGAAATCCTGTCTTCTCTGACAACATTGCTAATATAATTAGCAATTTTACAATGCAAATATTGCTTTATATACTACAAAGCCAGTATTCCGGGATGGAATGTCTGTATTTGTTTTGGCCTGTGTGTTATGGAGGACAGAACATGACTAAATAAATACATGCATAAATAAATGTTTAACAGAAGTAAATAATACAGGAAAAAAATGCAAGAATAAATTAATGCAGAAATAAATGAATGTATAAATAAAGAATTTATAAATTAATAAATAAATGCATTAAATATATTTCTACATTTCTTTTAATATGTACTACAATACTCAGGCTGATGCATTTTCAATGTCACTATGGACCCTTTGCACGGGACATCACGCTCTACTTGCACAAATTATAAACGCCATGATGGAGGAAGAGTTATGCTGTAGACGGACAGCAAGCCAAATGCGTACCTGTTTATTTGTTGTTCTTACATACACAATATGCAGAGTAATTCTCACCAACACAAGCATGTGTATGTATTGCCTTTCTGACTGAGAAATAATAATGAAAGTATCCTCACCAGCTAGCTGCCGTGCTTACCAGCTGTTCCTGCTAAAATGTCAACCATGGATTAATTTATGATAGATAATTAATGACTGCACTTAACAGAGCCTGGATGTGTCCCGGCAATCATTAGAAAGTTGCATTGGCACACCCTGTGAACAACGGTATGTGGGTAGCCACATCCGATCATGTCCTCTAAAAACATAGGCTAGTGAGGAAAAGAAGTATTTGAACATCCTGCTATTTTGCAAGTTGTCCCATTTAGAAATCCTGGAGGGGTCTGAAATTGTCATCGTAGGTGCATGTCCACTGTGAGAGACATAATCTAAAAAATAATAATCCAGAAATTACAATATATGATTTTTTAACTATTTATTTGTATGCTACAGCTGCAAATAAGTATTTGAACACCTGAGAAAATCAATGCTAATATTTGGTACAGTAGCCTTTGTTTGCAATTCCAGAGTTCAAATGTTTCCTGTAGTTTTTCACCAGGTTTGACACACTGCAGAAGGGATTTTGGCCCACTCCTCCACACAGATCTTCTCTAGATCAGTCAGGTTTCTGGGCTGTCGCTGAGAAACAAAGAGTTTGAGCTCCCTCCAAAGAGTCTCTATTGAGTTTAGGTCTGGAGACTGGCTAGGCCACACCAGAACCTTGATATGCTTCTTACAGAGCCACTCCTTGGTTATCCTGGCTGGATGCTTTGGGTCATTGTCATGTTGGAAGACCCAGCCTCGAAAATTTGTTTTGGTTAAAATCAACAAATAATCGTTAGTATAATCGTGATCACAATATTGATCAAAATAATCGTGATTATCATTTTGGCCATAATCGTGCTGCCCTACATGAAGTCATAATTACACAACTCTGAATGGCTGTCTTCTTCACTGAACTCAGGCAAATCGTCATCTGCTCTCTCCCCTTAAAGGGTAAGTAACTGGAACTGTGACAGGACGTCATTACTCGCAAAGTCATGGCAACCAAATTAAAAACGAGTCTAACAGAGGAACAGCGGCGAAAGCCTTGTTGGATAATTAACCATGAAAACCACGTTGGTCCCGTGAAATATGATAGCTATAGTATCTTCGAACATATCATTATGGGCACTGAATTTGATGAATTTACTGTTTATCAGACCCCAGGTGCGACAAGAAGCTAATGTTAGAGAATGCTGCAATCCCTCTGTTTTTGACTCACTGCTGCTGGAGACATATTCCCCCAATACTTTGTATGCATTTAAAACTTCCCAGATTAATGGGGATGCATATCGCTCCAAACACACAGGAAAAAAAAAAACGTAATTTTCCTCAGCATTTTGTTTTGTTGCTTACCTGTATTTAAAATAAGATGTGATATTTAAACTGTGAATATATTCAGAAAGCAACTTGAAAATTTTCTCGATATCAGCCAAACCTTCAACAAATCTCTGGCCAACAATAACAGTTACATGAAGGTAACAGTTACAAGGTAGGATTGATGAATATTAAATTCAAGATTAAATACAGCTATGCTGCAGGGAGAAAGAAACATTGAAACAATATGTGCCTGACAGAAAGACAACACAATGAGCTATGCACCAATAAAGTACAGTGTTAACCCATCATCATCAGTGACAACTGCATGTAACCAAAACAATGTATTTCCATGTACTGTAGACACATGTACATCATAGCTGGCCTTTTCCGTTACATTAGTGCTCCAACACAGGTCTCTTTAAAGGAGAATTCCTATTTAACCCTTGCATTGTCTTCACTTTCGGGACCCTCTTGTATCCCTTGGGTCAAATTGACCTATGACTTCTTTGGGGTTGGGCTTTACTTCATAATCTATTAACAGATGTTGTCTTTATCTCAATTTCAAACTATTGAGGTAACATATATGTTTAGGGAATACAATCAGTCTGTACTAGAACACAAAAATAAAAATGGAAGTGTGATTCGTTTTTTTATCATAAGGTTATAATTCATGTTAAAAATCCACTATGGAAAAAACATAAGTGGTCAAATCCAGAATAGTTTTCTGAATTGAGTTAGGAATGCATGTATATAACATAAAATAAGGTAGGCCATTGATTTTCAGGTAGAAAAAATGTATACTGTGCCATTTTTCTTCTTGTAAAAGTTTGAAATGGGTCTATTTGACACAAATACCATACAAGGGTTAAGCCTGTTGGGGGCAGCACCAATTGGTTTAGGTTTTCTCTCTATTGACAACCCTCCAAATTTACAAACAACAGAGCTATGTGTTGGAATCGACTGGAATTGTCCTTTTAACTGGGCATCAAGGTGAAGGAAGCCGGAATACACAGCGGAATAACCGATGTTCAGCATGGTATTGGACTGCTTCCAACCAGCTATTCCACCCTGTGCTGACTGGCTAAGGGGGTACCTTGGGTTGCACAGCATTCATTGTCAAGAAGTGCTATCTTCTCTTCCTTGCAGGCTTTTTTAAGAAGGCAGACTTACCCACATCACAAGAGCTGTAGCCTCACTGAAGTATTTGTAGTGTTGCCAGGTCTCTCCCACCAAATGACATGACATAAGCAGGTTGTATTGACACTGTGAAGCATGACTCACTTCTGTATTTCTCTGTAGGCTTTCAGATAGTATAATGCAATATCAGTTACCACTGCCAGAATGTCATTCAAGTTCAACTGACTTGTATGAAGTGACTGCAGTACTGCTTGTGAAAATGTTGAAAAATTGCAGCTTTCCATGAAGATGACATCAGTTAGGAAGTATTTTCCCTCACTGCCTGTTGAATTGATATTTATCTATTTATTTATTTACTTTTTTATTTATTTTCGTTTGCCTATCTTTGCTTCCAATGTTTAACAAAATCTTTCACAATCTCACGCCTTGCAGTGGTAACCTCAAGGGATTTTCCCGCTGTGGATTTAGCTTTGTTCTTGAGATGAATTTATGATTTAAAATGGTTGCTACATGTGTCTTTGCGCGGGTCCAGTCAATTCTATGTTGACAAAAAAAATACAGGTGTTCAGACTCTAAGTAGTAGGGTATTGTTCATCCAGTTAATTGAGAGTTTCTTAATTTTTTTGCCCCCATTGGCTTATCGGGAGGCACCGCTCGCTCCAAATTTTTTTCCTTTGCAATAAACTCATCGTGAACGTGAGGACAAATGGTTACTAGGCAACATGCTGTGCCATTTGGACACAGTTTATGTAGGGACTTTTCAATGCTTGTTGTCTAGACCTTTCTCCGCTTGTTGTTTTAACCCTTGTGTGGTGTTCACATTTTTATGCCAATGTTCCCTTGTTTGGTGGACCCACCACATTATTAGGCTTTTAAATCAATACAGCTATAACAATGTAGTGAAAATACATATATTTTATTTAGCTCAATTACCAATGATACATCATTTTATTGTTTATATTTGCCATTTACCCCTGTGAGATTACATTTATGATCAAATAATCCTTTTTGTTTTTTTGTGAGAAAACAGCAAAATTCAATAATAAAAAAAATAGAAACAAGATTTTTGACCATTACAGGTGCTTATTTTTAGAACTTAATCAGAAAAGGTGAAAGTGCTTGAAATGTAACAATTTTGTAAGTTTGTGTGAGAATTGCTGGTGCAGAAAGACAACATTCCCGCACACATACAGACGGACTGAAACACACACACACACACACACACACACACACACACACACACACACACACACAACAGGCTCAGTTATGTGGAAGACACGGTTAAGTTTCATAGCACATATGTAGGCCTGCACAATTCAGAAAAATATATGAATCACGATTTTGTTTTGCTTAGAATTGATATCATGAATCTCTGCCACAATTTTTTTCTCACAAACTGTAATGATTATTGCACACATGAACTGTGACAAAACAAAAACCAATTGGAAGTACCAGACATAGATTTTGTTTTGGCACCTATAGCACATTGTGCATCACCTGTAAACAGAGGCTTCAATGAAGAGAAGGGAGAGCATTAAAACCTATTTTATACAGTCTATGTTTAAAACTCAATGAAGAAAGTAGTAGCGTTTGTAATGCAGTTGGGTCGTAAAATTAAATGAGAACCAAAGTCATAAAAAAAATCTAAATTATTTAAAAATAAAATCATGAAAAGCGTGAATCAAAATTACGATTTTATAACGATTAATTGTGAAGGCCTACACCTTTAACTATTACACTCGGGTCTAGTAGACCCAAACACCTCATATGTGGTTATGTGTACCTTTGTGCAGTCATTGGAAAATGTAATTTTTTTTTTTTAATGTTCTTCACCAAAAATGAGTCAAGGCCAGTAAGTTTGAATTATTTGATTGTTTTTGTCTTCATGTACAGTATGTTTCTGTGCAAGGTTCTAATCCTAATGTCCTAAATTGATAACCTTAATTTTTTAATTCTCCTTTATTTCCTTTTATCTTTTCAAGGATTCAAGCAATTAATACAAGCAACACTAATGCTAGCAACAGACTGGAGGGGTTCAAGGCACATGCTGTGTTCCAAGAAATCAACAAGAAGCTCCAGGAGGTGATTACATGACACACAATAAATGTACTGTATTTATATACATATACATGCTTTTCTAGTCTTAACAACTACTCAAAGGTCTTTTACATCATACAGGAACCCTTCACACACATTCATACACCGTGGCCGAGGCTGACGTACTCATCAGATAAACACTCACACACACTTACACTCCGATGCACAGCATCACGGGGCAACTCGGGGTTCAGTGTCTTGCCCAAGGAGACACTTCAACATGGGGCTGTATATATCCTATATATAACAACAGAGGTAAAAATTGTTTTAAATATCTTACAATCGTGGACCTGGCTTTCCTCTACCGTTGTTGCTGCAGTGGTCTCTCTAAATGTTGGGCCAGAGGGGTCTGTCTTTATGCGAGCTTGCTATGCAGGTGTACCTAATAAAGTGGCCTGTGTGTGTGTGTGTGTGTGTATATGTGTGTGTGTGTGTGTGTGT
>NC_048415.1:22048003-22056426 GCF_013103735.1 Etheostoma cragini
ATCACTCAATGGTGGAGGCGCCAAACCATGTATAACCTTATAGATTAGACAGGCTGATTTAAATAATTTGAAATTAGCCAAATTTAAAAGCTTATATTTATCTAAAATTTGGCAATGGTGATATGATAAGGGTTTCTTGTCTAATAGTTTTAGCAGCTGATACAGCTGTGTTATAGTATTGGCCAGTTTTAAGTTTGTAGTGTATTGGGATCTCCACCAAGTGACGGTTGTATAATGGTGTGTGACTCTAAAGTAGGCCTATGAATAAGAATCCTAATTCCTTTCCCCACCAAATAATTGCTTATATTTATATATGCAGGTTTTTGAGCAGGAAAATCTGCTAATGAATTGACTTACAAATTGATGTCACAAACGCACTGGAAAACTGTTGTTAACTTTTCTTGCTACAGCTTACAGTGCACAAAACTGCAAACTCTGACCTCACGCTCGCTAGAAAGGGATAGAGCTGCAGCGTTTAGCTGAGAAAAAGTAGGCATCATGCGGAAGGTGCTAAATTATGCCTAATGCATATACTCCCAGAACGATTGTTTTGTTTCAAGTAGCGTGCATGCGCGCCTCAGCAACCACATGCAGCTCATGGTAATATGTTGAATGGGAAGTAGCCGCAGGAGGACTTCAGGCCACGTGGACAGGCAATAAGGCACAAGGAGGCGGTTGTTGATCTCCGCCAAGTGTTTAACTATATGTGTGTTGTAGTTTATCTGCGGCTAGAGCAGATTAATGCTGAGCACCCGATCATGTGTCTTTAGTAAATATTGACCAATAATTGTCAGCGTTCGATCAATTGGGGCATCCCTTAAATACTTATACATGCAAACAAATACTTACTTTACATACTCATATGTAAACAAACATCTATTTGATTGTTGGATTGAAGATTGGACTATGCAAACGTTTGCTGATAAATCTGAGGTTGGTGGACATGACGGTATATGCTGTGTATACAGTATTTGACGTATGTTTTCATTATGTGTTTGTGTTTAACACTTAATACAATAGTGCACTATTTTAAGTTAAGGAACGTATGTCGATTTGATACAAAATTAATTAAGCCTATCGGCTCCACCAAATTTCGCAGTATGGCTATGTTTACAAAATTGTGTTGTCTGGCACGCAGAAGCTCTTGGATATGAAGAGGAAGTACAAATTACTAGATAATTACCTCTTCTAAAAAGTCCATATTTGTTTTTAGGTACTGGCACAGTTTAAAAGGATTGTTTTAGCACAGGTATTGGAAAAAACCCAAATGATACCCAACCCTACACCCTGATGATATGTGGCCCCTGGCTAAGTGACTATGCCATAAGCTTGTAAACATAGGTAGTGAAAAGACTTTGTTCTCGTATAATAGAGATAATGTAATGTTTACTGTGTGCAAAATCTCTGTCTACTTTGAACAGGAAGGGGAGCAGTTTGTGAAAAAGATTGGGGGAGTGTTTGCCTTCAAAGTAAAGGACGGCCCAAATGGACAGGAGGCAACTTGGTTTGTGGATGTGAAGAACGGCAAAGGCTGTGTTCACAATGACACAGGTAAGAAAACTATCAGGTATCAGGGCTTTCTCTTATCTCATATGACAGTGGAAAGTTATCGTGAAATGTACTTTTGTTAACTTAAAAAGTGTGGTATGCAAAAGTATCAAGCCTCCCTGATTCACTACTTTGTAGAACAACCTTTTACTGCAATTACAGCTGCAGGTCTTGGGTATGTCTCTACCAGCTTTGCACATGTAGAGAAATGTTTGACCATTCTTCTTTGTAAAATAACTCAAGCTCAGTCAGATTGGATAGAAAGCGTCTTTGAAAAGCAATTTTCAAGTCTTGCCAGATATTCTCAACTGGATTTAGGTCTGGGCTTTGACTGGGCCATTCTAACACAAGAATATATGCTTTGATCTAAAGCATTCCATTGTAGCTCTGGCTGTATGTTTAGGCTTGTCAGGCTGAAGGGTGAACCTCAGCCCCAGTCTCAAGTCTTTTATAGACTCTTACAGGTTTTCTTCTTAGACTGCCCTGTATTTGGCTCCATCCGTCTTCCCTTAGGGTCTGACCACCTTCCCTGTCCCTGCTGAGAAAAAGCATCCCCAAAACATGTTTAACAGTGGGGATGGCGTGTTTAAGGTGCAGTGAATTGTATTTAGGCCAGAAAATTCAGTTTTGGTCTCATCTGACCAGAGCACCTTCCTTCACATGTTTGCTGTGTCCCCCACATGGCTTGTAGCAAACTGCAAACAGGACTTCTATGGCTATGATTCAACAATGGCTTTCTTCTCGCCACTCTTCGCTAAAAGCCAAACTTGTAGAGTCCACCTACAGATTCTCCCACCTGAGCAGTGGATCTCTCAGCTCCTCCAGACTTACTGGACTCTTGGCTGTTTCTCTGATCAATGCTCTCCTTGCCTGGCCTGTCAGTTTAAGTGGACGGCAGTGTCTTGGTAGGTTTGCAGTTGTGCCATACTCTTTCCATTTTCAGTGGTGGATTGAACAGTGCTCCATGAGTTGTTCAAAGTTTGGGACTTTTTCAATAACCTAACCCTGCTTTATACTTCCCCACGTTTCCCTGACCTGTCTGGTAACTTCCTTGGGCTTCATGATGCTGTTTGTTCACTAATTTTCACTCTAACAAACCTCTGAGGCCTTCACAGAATCGCTGTATTTATATTGAGATTAGATTACACACACTCTCTACACACACTCTATGTACTAAATAGGTCTAATTAGAATTCGGAAGGCAATTGGTTGCACTGGATTTTATTTAGGGGTTCCAGGGTAAAGGGGGCTGAATACCTTTACATGCCACACTTTAGTTTTTTATTTGTAAAACAAAAAGATTTAACAACCATGTATCATTTTCCTTCCACATTACAATTATGCACCGCCTTGTGTTGGTCTATCACATAAAATCCCAATGAAATAATTTACATTTGTGGATGTAACGTGACAAAATGTGTAAAAGTTTAAAGGATATGAAGACCTTTGCAAGTCTTTGTAACTAAATATGGAAATACAGTTTAAAGTTCAAGGTCTGTGCATACTGTTTTTCTGCTTAGCCTGTTTGCTTTATCAGACATTTATATTTATTTTTTCTTTTACACCTTCAAAGACCTGCAAGTCACTGAATAAATATCCCTGAAATGCATGTTTCTGTTTTTTAACTAAGCACATCTCTTGTGTCTCTGCCCTGCAGCTAAGAAAGCAGATTGCACCATTGCCATGTCAGATACAGACTTGTTGGCCTTGATGACAGGGAAGATGAACCCGCAGTCTGTGAGTATTCAATCTCTTTGTGGTTTTGAATGGACACATTTGCATGTAGTATTTATGATGATTCTGATTCAGAGAAGGCACAAGTTCTTGGTTTTAATTTAAATTGGGCAGAAATTAATGTGATTGATATTGCAAGACTAGGCTCCTTGAATGATAAGAATGGTGTAGTTAAGGATGGTCTAGTTATTCCGGACATGGTTCTTTGAGTGATAAGGATGGCATACACGTTTTGAGTGAAAATGTTGTTTGACTTCTTGAGTGAAACGGATGGTCTACCCTCGATAACTGATCAACGTTGGAAGAAGTGTTTTAGACATGTTAAAATTCTGTATTCAACCGGTACCAAAACATTTAAAAAGGAGAAATATTGCATGTGAAATTTGGTTTTTATTCCCTGGCTGAAAATTGTGTATGATTCCACTGGGACACTGGGATTTCAGGCATGGAGTAATGGCACCATCTTTTGGAGAAGTGGTGGCGCTACAATGGTTTATTAACCAATGAACACAGAGTCGGATTAAACCACACACAGGTCTCTGTGCACTCTTGTCTTGAACCCAAGCTGGACATTAGTTTTATGTTGCTGCAATGCTTTATGTGTGGTAGTTTTTTCATGTGTATGTTGCAATTGTGAGGATTAAGGAGTTTTGTTTGTCTTGGTTTGTTTTTATAGTAGTGAGGTGTTGTAGATTGCGCTAACTTCGCAGAGTAAAAAAACAAGATAAAAAGGAGCTTTCTGCTCCTAGGAGGACAGGTTAAAATGTAAATGTGCTTTATTTTACCTCATACAGGAACCATTCACCATTCACACGCATTCATACACTGTGGCCGAGGCTGCCACCTGCTCATCAGATAAATACTCATACACATTCACACTCCGATGGCGCAGCATCGGGGGCAACTCAGGGTTCAGTGTCTTGCCCAAGGACACTTTGGCATGGGACTGCAAGGCCAGGGATTGAACCACCAACCTTCCATTTGGCAGGCAACCGCTCTGTCAAAGGAAAAGAAAACAGAACGCACAGCTTAGAGAGTGAGGGAGAGAGAAGTGTGCCTGACAACGACCAGAAAAAAAATGGATTGGGTTACAAGAAGGCGTTTTCAGCGGGGAGGAGTCTGGCGCAGACTTCTGTCTCTGAGCTGTTCAGCACACAAACACAAAAACTGTAATTGGCCAAAATGACTTTTGAAATAGATTGGGACATGCTGGTCACATTGTTTTTTAAATGCTTAAGCTCCAAAACAACAGGATGAGTTAATAAAAATGAACTAATTTTCAGAGATGGCAAAAGTACTCACTTTCCGTACTTAAGTAGAAGAACGGATACTTGTGTTAAAAAATACTCTGTTAAAAGTGGAAGTATTGATTATACTTCTTTACTGAAGTAAAAGTAACAAAGTACAGGCTTGGGAATTTACTTTAAGTATAAAAGTAAAAGTAGAAACCACTTTTTATATGCCGTTGCCTACAATTTAAATGGATGTCTGCCAATAGGCCTAAAACATCATATATATGAGTATCTGACAGAGACTGGGACTCCAGGTTAATAAGATTCTGACTCATTAGCAAGATATGAATTCAATTGTGATTTTATGAGAATTCACAAACCCAGTTTCTCTTTTTTAATCTTCCCCATAGCATTTGGAATCTGCATATATGTGTGCTTGCTCAAACATGGCTTCTGGAACAAGAAAATAAAGAATAATATATGACTTACTAAACAGATATTAACTAAGTTCCCCATACTTTTAGAGTTTCAATTAACGGATGGCAGCAGCGCATAAGAAATGAACTGACAGCTAGTAAAGCTTTGAACATAAAGTGCTAATAAAGGGTAATGTCCATTTTTACAATTTAAGTGCTATAAAAGTTGGAGAAATTACAAATTCAATGTGCATTGTATTACTTTTTTTTTATAATATGCAAATAGACAATAGACATCCAGCAAAAGAAAAATGACGAGTGATGTATGCCTACAAATCTGTACATGGATTTGTCCTGAATCCCTTCAAGAACTTGGGAGCAACAAGGGTATTCAAAAACTAAAAACTAGTTTTTAGATACTGTATATTTGCACACAAATTACACACTTTTCTTTATAAAATAGCTGGCCAACCACCTTCATCAATCGGTTACACTGGTGAAAAGTCTTGAACAAAAAGGCTTTCCCATTGAGAGCAGGAGCTCAATGTTAAAGAAAAATCTCAGGGACATGGAGAGAGAGAAAGCAAGTGATCAAATGTACAGTATAGCTCAAAGTCTGTGTGTGCTTGATGTTGGGTGAACATCCAAGACCATTCAAAACTTGTGGAATAACTTCTAAGGCAACATAACAAACGGAACCTTTTTTAGCATCTGTGTTTGTGTGTGTGTGTGTACACATGGGTATCAGTGTGAATGTGTGTTTGCATGATACAGAGAAAGAATCCAAAACTACCAGAAATCTCTGTTTAGCTTCAAAAGAAGCTGGTTTTCAAAGTTCATGGCATCAACACGGGCCCTTTTTGGTGTAAAAATCAGGCTTGCAGTGCTGAACAGTCTCTTGCAGGCAGCGAAGGCAGGTATTGCAGTGTTGAGCCTCAATGACAGGTTCTCATAATGATATTCTCATTATCTTCATCCAATATTGTCCCGGCTTCAACAAACTCGACACCTGTGAAATCTCCCCCCTCTTCTTCATCACTCTCTCCTCCCGTACTTTCCCTTGCACCCGGAAGTGCATTATCTGGATTGCTATTTTCATCCACCTCACCATTGACTCTAAAGGCCTTTATGAAATTTTAACCATTGTCAGTTGTTGTGCAAACAATCTTGTCACGGATGTTGTACTCCACGTGTATATTGTTGAGAGCACTACTAAGGGCAGAAAAAGTATGCTACCCTTTTTGCTGTTTGCACGCTAGGGCAGCACAGCGCCTCTGCAGAGTTGCACTATCTAGCCAATGCCCAGTGACACCTATAAAACCCCGTCGGTTTGTGGTCCAGCAATCTGTGGTGGTTGCAATAACCTCAACTTTTTTCAAGGCCAATTTTAGAGTATTTTTAATTTCTTGTGTTGCTTTCTCCACTTTGTTTTTAAGAGTGCCACGAGACATAATTGTTAGATTGGGCTGGAGGAGAAGCAGAAGGTTTTTGAATCCCTGCTGCTCAACTACACTGAGTGGGTGTAGCCCTTGAATGACAAAGTCAATGATTCCTTTATCCAAACTGACCTGTGACACTCTTGGCTTCCCATAACTTTGGTTGTTTGGGTGATGGGCCTGCATCCGGGGTTGACTTTCTTTTCTGAACAGCTGAAGGGAGCTTTCTGTATCTCTCCATATGATTGACATGCAGTCTCTGTGAGTGAAAATACAAACACACAAAATAAATTGTTCAGTGATGTATCCAAGACTTTCTGATGTAACTTACAATGAAATGTGAAAAATTAGGCACCATGGCCTAAAACTAATAAAAAATAATATCTTGGTATGATTTCAACTAGCAAAATGTCACAGTATACATAGCCCATAATTATTTCTTAACATGTCAATACACTGTAAATGTAGCCTCTACCTCTGAATGGGTAAAGCACTGGTATAGCAACTGTATGACAGCTATTACTGTTTTTTTCAAAAAATCAAAGTAAAAGAAATATAAAATCCAAAATAAAGTCGATTTAAGACAAGATGGAATAACGTTGACTTAAGTGGTCTCGAAAACAGACAGCTACACAACAGGAGAATAACAGCCATAATCGAAAAACAAGTAAGCTTTCTTTCTTTTCCTCGCCTCTTGGTACAGCTCGCCACAAACAAACATGGTGGTTTGTAAAAGTGATGAGGCTTGTTTTATTGCGTTTAACCGGGGCTTCTTCTTCACCTCAACGTTCTTGTCTCGGCATTCATAGTTGTGTAAAAAATGTTAGCGTCCATTTTGAGCAGGTCGACATGTTTCTGGAGAGTAAAAAAGGCTCAAAAAACAAGGTCGTAAAGAAGTATCTAGCTTAATTCTGACTTTTGTGTGGAGATATTGTTGAAGTTTTGTTAATATCATTGTGGAGTTGCTTTTTAACATATATATTGCACTGTTGAAGCGTTACTACAGCACTATTATACTAAACAAAATTACTGAATTTCTTATACATGTAGATATTGTATCAGCCAGCTAGTATTAGAATTTCAAATAAAGTGAACGCTTGCTAACCTAACGTCACTTGAGTTACTTGCTAGCAAAATGCTAGAGAACCAAGGCATGGTCATTGATAGTTAGCAAAAGGACAAATATAACTGACCATTAACTTAATAAAGACAACAAACAACAAATAGCTTTTGATAACAACAAAAATATGCATTTACCTCCTATATGCTTTTTCAAATTCAATGGTGAATTCTGGAAAGCCAGCAGTTCATGTTGTTTTTGTTGGCACAATTCGCAGCACATTCGCCAGGAGTCATTCTTGATGCCTACTATGTCAAACATCTCTTTCAGATAAGGCCATGGGTGATCGGGAATGTCTTGCTGCTTTTCTGCCAAATCCCTGGGATCTCCGTTGTGTTCATTTTCAATCATCTCGTCGTCCATACTACTATTGCTAACGCCACCACCATCAAGCTGCAATGATTTGCCGCAAATGAATGCCGCCAAATCTGTCGATTTATTTTGTTGTGGTGCGTCAAATGCAACTTAGATTCCCATCCAATTAGATTGAATTTGGTATTGATGATGTGAAAAATAATAACGGTAACTCCATTGAAATGATTCAAAACTAAAGTAACGAGCCAATTTTGTAAAATGTAAGGAGTAGAAAGTACCGATATTTCTGTAAAAATGTAAGGAGTAGAAGTAAAAAGTCGCCACAAAAATAAGTTGTAAAGTAAAAATATCAGAAAAATCTACTTGAGTACAGTAACAAAGTATTTGTACTTCGTTTATTCCCATCTCTGCTATTTTTTTCAAACATACTTTTTCCACTATGACTACTATTGAATTGACTAACCCTAATGTAGCAACACTTTTTGAGTCAATGATGTCCCAGGCCAAACGTAGAAAAGCAGTATGTTAAATGCAAAAAGGAGAACGCCGGCCACTTTATTAGGTACACCTGTCCAACTGCTCGTTAACACTTAATTTCTAAGCAGCCAATCACATGGCGGCA
>NC_048415.1:22056526-22090302 GCF_013103735.1 Etheostoma cragini
AGTTCTGAAGGCAAAAGGGGGTCCAACCCGTTACTAGCATGGGGTACCTAATAAAGTGGCCGGTGAGTGTATATCTCCTATTCTAACCTCCTCATCCTGGCTCTCCTCACTCACAGGCTCCTCTTCTGCTTCTTGGCATACCGACGGCGGTGGCTAACTTTACCCAGTCCATCTATAACTGTAATACCTATTTTAACGTTTCTTTTCTGCTTTCAATTAAAAGTGAATCCCGGACAATGTTACAAGGATTTTTTCTCGCCGTTGTTGTTATTTATACAGGTATTGGCCCGTGATACTTAATAGCCCTTTTAAATGAAAACGTAACAAAACAACAAAGGCGGTGTGAAAGGTGACCGTCCATGCTTTATAATGAAAACACACATCAAAGCTAACTACAAAGTGTCAAATGTCCTCTATGCTGGGGGTGTTGTGCAATAACAGGAAGAATGCTTAATATCAAAACTGTAAACAGCGTTTTGTGTGCTTCTGAACTTCTTCCAGGTACAGCCAGCAAGTACGGTCTCCCTAAGAAACACAAGTCCGTTCTTTGCTTACTTGGTATTGAGAAACGCTGATTGTCTTTTGGACACAATCTTAGAGCATCTGCCTCTGAAAGACAAAGGCCGTGCCGTCGTTCCTGAACAAAGGGATCAAGACTGTAACTTCAAAAGCCCTCTTTACCGAACCCCTATAGGCAGAAACAATCACAAATTTTGGGGTACATCCAGCTGTTACACTATAAAACTTTCTGACACACCTTTGTTTCTTGCTTTCCGCCACAACTGCAGTTTTAACAGGTCAGTGCGCAGACGTTTGTGCTAAATAGTCAATTTTTCTGATTTGTTGGACCCTGAAATACACAACTTGAGTTTTCAAAACTACAGCAGAGAACACCGTTTCGGAACACAGACACCGTTTTGCTTAAATAGTTGAGTGGACCTTTCTTTCCAATGCCCAGAGAAGGAACTGCTTAATCATTGGCTAATGATTCAATCTATTTATGGATTGCCAAGGAGGGATCTATGGACAAACTAACCGAGTGCAGACTAAGTAAGGAGGCTTTTGTCCTGGGCATAGTGTGTTTATTAATATCAGTAATGTCAACGCTGCAATGGTTACAACATTCTAATGTCAATTCTAATAATGTGCTTCTGGTTGCGTGCATTAACAAAGATTCAAACCGCAAAGCGGTAGAACCCTTCTATGTTTGTCTGTTTTAGTTCTAAGGGGTCCAAGCCCGAGGGGGCTGGAACCGCAGTAGCAAAGCTGTGGGAACCTATTGTTTTTAAAAGGATTCTAAGTCTTCATTATTGTTCTTCTCCGCATAAAACTCACGCTGGAGCCTAAATGGCTCTATGGCATGGTGGCGATGTGCCATTTTCTGGACTGGTCCAAAACTTTGCAAAGACCTCAGACGCAACAGTTGACCCACTTCCACCACTAGGTGGCGCTATAGATAGATAGATAGATAGATAGATGTTTATTAATCCCAAGAAAAAATTCCTGTGTTACAGCAGCAAAATCAGTCACAAAGCACAAAATATAAATATAAATGAAATACTAGGATAAATATACATACATACACTATCTACACTACTAGCTCCGATTGCCACCAAATTGTCAGTGAGTCATTAATGGATTAAGCTTATTAAACAAAATGTAAAGCATGTCCATATCTCAATTACTTTTAACTGCAGGGGATATAGCGCAAATCAGGCTATAAATGACTAAATGTTTGTCCAGTCAACACAAACCTCCCAGGAAACGTCTACATAATGACCTCACACATACACTGCAATTGTCATTCAAATTGACTACTGGTGGTATTTTAAATGCACAATTACTGGATGTGGAATTTACTTCATTCGAGGTCAAAGCTTGGAATTGCACCTTGCGGCTTTATTAGCAGTTGTGTTTCTATTGGTGATCTGTTTTTCTCAAATTGCCAAATCACACTGAATTGAAAATGTTTTTGACATATCAGTTGTAGGCATTTTAAACAAAGTGCACTGTTTTTCCAATCGTCATAAAGCTTGCAGGATAAGTTTTATAACGACGTTTGACCACATGTGTGAAATTACTTTGAAGTCGTCATTGAGAGAAAAAAGGTTTGAACCCGCAAATCGCTAAATTCTATGATTGTGACCGTCGAGTCAAATCTATTTCTGTGAAAGTACTGATTGCTGTACATGGTTGAGATGTTGTGTTGATTTATGTAGTAGGGCTGAACTATATTGTGTTTTAGCATCGACATTGTGATGTGCGCTTGCGTGATAGTCCAACGTAGGACGTTGTTGCTAATTCTTTTTTCCTGTTCGATAGAAAAGTAAACTTTCACTGTTCTCCTTTTACATTATTATTACCATCCGACACTTCCCCTTTAAGACAGTTAGCCATGTGGGTAACAAGTATGTATGTGACGTTAGTCCGACGGGGTTTGTTATGGGAAGTGAGGCTCTCCGTGTGTAGAAAAGTACCTTAGGCATCAGCTGACACAGTGATGTGCATAGTTTTTGATGGGTAGTCAGTGAAGCTACAGTACTCAGTGTTTTATGTTTGCTGCAGATACAAACTAAATCACCTGATTAATACAACATAATCACAACATCTCTTGGCCATTTCCGCCCACAGAAAGCTGCTACCAGCCAGGCTAAAGCTAATATAATTAGTTTAAAGAAACAAGCAGAAAGCTTATACCAGCCAGGTTAAAGCTGATATAGTTAGCCCAAAGAAACAAGGGGTCTGTCTTTCCCAATTAACATGACGGTTCGGAGCCTTGACACTGGAAACGAAACACTAATCTACCACAGAAGTCTGTGTCTGATCTAACGTCATTTCCACTGATTTAATTGTTCTTGAATACACAGTTTGTTGCTAGTGCGCGTGACATGCAGGTCTGATCAATTTATCAAACTAACAAGCTGGCCCCACTAGTCCACCACAACCTAACATTTAGAGGAAGCAACATGCAGTCACAGTCATTCACGTCGCCTGGATTTATAGTATTACATGAATACAAGGGTGTCATGCTAGTCAACCAGCATATTTCTACCTAATTTCCATTTCCAAAACCACTTCAGAAGAGTAACGTTAGTCACAACACTTAGTTGCTTTGGTGTTTGTAAAGCATTAAAGTTAAAAAAAGAATGGTTCACAGTAGAAAAGATCCTTTTTCATTTTTATCTTCTATGTAGATGCACTCCCCTAGAAAATCACCGCAGCAGTCAAGAATGACTTATTTCCAAATGGAGCTATTTATGTCATCTTTTAAAAATTAATTAATTTTTTTTCATATCGCAATATATATATAGATTTTTCCAATATTATGCAGGCCTATTATGTATTATTGAACTGTCATGCTACAATTGCTTCTCCCACTACAAATAAGTTAGTTACTGTACACTAGAAGAAGTCAGTCGTTAGCACAACAGAGTGTGTATAATAAACATTTTCCCTTGTTTACAAAGTCTGACTCTGCCCAGAATGCTTGTTTAATTCTCAGCGCCTCAAAGTCAACACTCCACATGTATTTTTGTTTCTCTCTAATCTTTTTGTTCTTTTTTCTTTCACTTACCTAACACTACATACACATACACACAAGCATGCGTAGAATAGCTAAACAGCTAGCACATAGCGAAGTAGCTTATCATTGTGTTTGTAGAACATTAGCCGCAACAAGCAAACGGCTAGCACGTAGCCTCGTAAGGCTGTAACCAGCTCCACGACCGGCCATCAGGGGTTAAGTAGCCTGTTTGGCGTATCTCCATTGTTTGTAAAATGTTATCTGAACAGCTAACAACTAGCCCTAGCCACACGTGGCACGGCAACAGAGTTAACATGTTAGCTTCAGTCGCTAGACTTGCTAGCTTCCCCACTCAATCACAGCTAAGGAAACCCGGTTTTGATAAACCCCCACCTCTTTCACACACACACACACACACACGCATGTGTCTGCTACATGTCTGTTTGTTGCTTTTTGTTGTAGTTTGTAAAAAGGTATACAGGTTTTGATGAGTGATGAGTTATTGATTGGCCGTTGATAATTTGGAAGTTAAATAAATTGTACTTTACTTTGAATTATTTAGTGTGTTTGTTGTAATAATCGTTGGCTGAACACAGTCAATGCTCAGATTTAAACTTCCTTTTGTTCCTTTAGAATGTACCAGATAAATGAATCAAATTAATTTGGATCTGTATTTTAAAGGGAACCACATGTGAGACTGCTTCACAGTTTGCTTATTGGCCCCTGAGCTCAGGGTGGTGCCCTGCCCTATCTGATGACGCATTGGGGTAATTTTTAGATTTATTACAGTAAATATATTACATATTGGACCTTTTAATTGAGCCTACCAAGTGTTGTGTGTATCCAAAGCCTGTTATCTTATTACTCTGTGCCAGCATCTTGTTGTCCAAGAACTATTAAAAACACATCTTAACACACACACACTCTCTCTCTCTCTCTCTCTCTCTCTCTCTCTCTCTCTCTCTCTCTCTCTCTCTCTCTCTCTCTCTCTCTCTCTCTCTCTCTCTCTCTCTCTCATATTCTTCTGGAAATGCTCACTAGAACATAAACATGTCCAACAAATGCACTTTTTACTCCTGTATGAGTACGGGTGTTAAAAAACTACTAAACTGAGAAAAAAATGAGATTGGGCCTGAGAGACACAATTTGGTAAAGAAAGTTGGAAAGATTGAGAGACAGACTGATTCATTGTTAGTTTTTGTCTTTTCATGAGATTTGTTGACCATAAGAAAAATATAAGAAAATAGGACTAGCCATTTCCTTTCAGATTAGTCTCAAATATCCTCATAATGGTCATTATGATTAATTTTTAAGTGCTAAACCACACATAATCTTTAAGTAAGGAATGAATTAAACCCTAATCCTATTGTATTTGCTTTCAAGATTTTCATGCTATGTTCTCCAAAAACATTGTGCTTTGCAAAAGCAATAAATCAACCAAGGTCATTTGTACTGGAAGATTGATGTTATGACCTCCTCTCAGTACACATTAATTTACAGCAATTCAGGAGTCCCCCATAAAAGCCCTCACTGCACTGTTTATGTGATGAGGGAGAGCTGTACATGCTCCAAATGCAGTTTTTCCACAGCTTTATCCGCCAACATTTAGAGTTTAGACAGGTTGTCTATTTGCATGATGTTTTTAATACAAAAGAAAGAAATGATCATTTCAGTTCTACAATTTCTGTCACACTATGAAAAAAGTTTTCTATTTCCTTCTGAGATATATCTTTGTTAATATTCTAAGATTTT
The DNA here is from genome assembly GCF_013103735.1 of Etheostoma cragini. Classification (NCBI taxonomy): domain Eukaryota; kingdom Metazoa; phylum Chordata; class Actinopteri; order Perciformes; family Percidae; genus Etheostoma; species Etheostoma cragini. Next base: position 22,061,802 of record NC_048415.1, read on the forward strand.
CTGCTCATTTAGAGTGGTTAAACCATTACCTCCCGCACTCCGGTCAACATTCATTTATCTAACTTTACCCACTTTGTGCCTGTGTGCCATGCAGTTTCCTGACATTTCATAAGAGGTTTTTGCTATGTCCCACTTTCCCTGGGTTGAGTTAATCCCTCACAGTATCTCTTAAAACTAGATCCATGTACAGTAGTTCTCTCCAATACAGACTGAAAGCTTCAGATTCACAACTGTCTGGATGACATTTGACCCTCTCTGATTCACAGGCATTTTTCCAGGGCAAGCTGAAGATCACAGGGAACATGGGACTGGCCATGAAGCTTCAGAGCCTGCAGCTGCAGCCGGGCAACGCCAAGCTGTAGATGAGACGTTGGAGTTAGCTGCAACTACACCTCTGAAGACTGAATAGTTAACCACAATGAATTGTACAGCAAGTCTGGCTTCAGATAAATCTCTATGGTCTGTAAAGCTTCGCAATACAGGTCTGAACCACTTTATCTACAAGCAACCTAACTAATTGACCAGGGGGTTAGTCCGCAGCCCTGCCAATCTAACTGGAGAATAAGATACTGTAGAAAGATTCTCTAATTAAGTCCCTCTCACAAGAATACTCAGTACTCTAGAGTAGTGACAGGTCCTCCCTACTTATAATAATTCAATTTATGTCTAGGTTTAAATAACTTCCCAATGTCTGTTGCTAAAGAAATCCTTCTTTTAGTGTACTTTATCTGCAAATTTTTGAGTTGAGCAAATCCTTGTCATTTTACACAATCATGGACAGCAGCCGAAGTGCCTCCTCGTCTCAGACTTGCAGTTTGCTCTAAGGTTTTTAGCAAACATGTTTTTCACTGTGACCGCCCAATGTTTTAACAGAGGGGGGTTTCATTTTCTGCTGTACTATCATTGTATAAACCCCTAAAATGATTTCTACTTAATAAATTATCTTTTGCAGCAATGTGGTCTTGACTTGAGTCTGTTTTTGGCAATGGTAATGAGTTTATGGATGAAAATACTGTATTGGCCTAATGTCTTAATATAAGCTTCAGTGTTTATTTAGTGTGGATGTTAAATTCACGTAATCATACTCCTTGGTTCTACAAGATATCAACAAAATAGGTATCCTATTTGAGATTATGTTAGTGATTAATAGTATTAAGTGACCTTAACAAATAATGTCTCTCTGTTCAGTTGTGACAGTACTTGGATGTCACTGTCGAGTTGGCTGGACTTGGGAGGACCCTTCATTTTCCCAACACCGTAGCAACCTTGTTCCAGTCTTCCACACTGTAGTTTTTACTTTGTAAATAGAGGAACATGGCTGAAAGACAAATCTGTTACCTCTGACCCAGATTTTACTGCAGCTTTCAATTGGCTCTTGCACTCTGTAGTCATGGTAGTGTTATTCCTTGTGGTGTTTTTTGTCCCCAACATCTCCTTCCAGGCAGCGCAGCAATGGGTATGTTTCCAGGTTAGCTGCCTGGAAGGCAATGTTCGAGGCAAAAAACACCATTGACAATTCCTTGTTTACTATAGACATATTTTTGTCCAGGTTGACCTTCACAAAAGTGCTCATTTTGCCATCGTCAAGCTCAGATTAATATTCTAAGTGTTTGACAACATTATGGAAAGGATTCTGTTAAAGTTAGAGTAAAATCCTTTATTTAACAATAAAAACATCAGTGAAATTGTGTTCGCTAAACCCAGCAGACTCCATGTAAATAAACAGTAACAGTAAAACACCCTTCACTCAAAGTTGACAGAAACGAAATAAAACTAGGAATAGCCGTTTTGGGTTGTTTTTTCACTTTTCCAACCATTAACTCTAGTTTTGATTGAAATGAACACATAGTTTACCAATTTACATGTGAAAATATTTTGCTTCTATACATGTTAAAAGTAAAGCGTTTTTGAATGCAGCCTGGTGGGTTTAGCACGACTTAAGGGCAGGTTCTGGTTAAACAGAAAGTTCTCTGAGGTTTCAAAAGAGGTCTTAAAGGTCCATCTCTGAAGGGATCGTTTCCATAATGTTGTCAGATACTTGTCAGAATGTTAATTTGAGCCTGTTACTGGCAAAACAAGCACTTTTATGAAGGTAACAACAAGCTGGAAAACCCTGAACCCTGAATTATCTTCCATAATGTCTCTGCTTGCTTTATCATTACCCTTAGCCAAATGAAATGTTTGGTATTTTCTGTGAGTTACAGAAGTCATTCAGCTTCTTTACAAGTAATTACTGTCCCGGGAAATAATTATCTGCTGCAAGATGTGCTGTGTTGTAAAATTTCCAAAAACTCGACAGTTTTTATGGAACAATCAGAAGATGAACTAGCAGGAAAATTAGCAATATATCAGACCACATATAGACTGCATGCTGTAAGTGCTACATGGTGTAATAAATGTCCCAATTGTGTGATAAGCAGAGTTGTTTAACAGTGATGACAGCAGCTGACAAGCTTAATTGGACACTAACTTACACCACTACATTACAAACACTGTGTGGGTGTTAAAGCTTTGTTAGGTGGTTTGCAGTTATTGCCTCAAACTGTCTATACTGTCCATATTGTTTCTGTTTAGAATGTGTATATATTAGTGTGTATATATTGTTTGTTTTGTTTTGTGGTTTGTTTTGTATGTGTAAGCGCATCGTGAGCAATGATAACCCAAAGCAAAATTCCTTGTATGTGTCTTCATACCTGGCAAATAAAGCTCTTAGGGATTCTTATTTACATGAGACAAGAAAGCTGCCCTTTAAAGAGCGGTGCTCAGTGGAAGATATGTTGTCCAAGATAAAGCTGAAAAGGATTAGCAAGATCTCAGCCGTGCGCAAAGAGAGCAGGCAATATCCCACCTGTAATTGATAGAAACTGTAAATATTATTGTGCTGAGACTGTTGGACTATGTGTCCGTGCTTTAACACAGCAAGGGCAACAGTGCAGATGTGTAATAGCTCACATGATCCCTGCTGTTCCGGGCAGTGTCCCCAAGAATGATTATGAAACATAACCTGCAAATGGTTCCTCCACAACTACACCCTTACCCGTACTCTTTGCTCCCTCTCTTCCTTCTCTATGCTCCTCACCACACTTCCTGCACGGCTGTCTTCCATGGGGTTAAGCGCTTTCAGCCGTGAAGCCCCCTGTCTCTGGAACAAACTTCGGGACACTGACATTCTCCCCACATTCAAATCCCGTCTTTAAACCCACCTGTTTAAATTGGCCTACTCAGTTTAATTTTATAATATATATATATATATATATATATATATATATATATATATGTATATAAAGTGCTTGGTCTGTTTTATTGTTGTGCATCTGTTTTATATTTTATTACAAGAAAGGTGTCCTTGAGTGTCGCAAAAGGCACGCTTAAATAAAATTATTATTAGTATTATTAACACCATTGTAAAATTAATCTGTTTGAGGGGCCATTGCGTTGAGCAAGTTGTTCCACCGAAATAGTGGAAACTTATTAAAAACATGTCACAGTGACCAGAGCCCCTTTAAGGGGGCAAACAGCCTGCCAAAAAAAATGATGAGTAATAACCAAAGAATGGTTCAGAGTTTTTTCTCCCATTTCTGAAAGGGATTCAAGGCTACAAACCAAGGTCTGTCTATTTCTCAGCAGCTCAGCAGACATATAATCGGTAAGTGAAAGCCAAAAATCCACACAAGGAGGTTGGTTGGGGTGGTGAATGGGTCAAACAACACAGGACTTTCACCCCGGAGACCAGGGATCGTGTCTCGCCTGTGAAGATGAATTTCCCCATTGTTGCGTCCACCAGAGACCGCGGATCGTGTCCCACGACAATATGACCATTTCACAAACTGCTGGTAGATTGTGTTGAACCTTCTTATAATTGCACAATCATTTTTTGTCAAATTAACTAAAATTCTGACCATGTAGTTAATAGCCTACATTTGGGCCTTTTTTGGACAGTGTGGATGTCATATATTTTGAGCAATTTTATTCTAATGCCTTTCACACAAAACACAAATTCACTGGTTCACTGGCTAGTAAACAAGGCTTTTAATGGTGCTCATTCAAAAAAAAAAAAATTTATAAGACGAGGTGTGAAAGCAAGAAAATTAAAAGTTTTTTGACATGAAAACTTTAAGTGAACTGTGCTGATGCATCATAATGGTAGCAGATGTTCACACACTGGGCCTAATGGGAGGTGGGCGTGTTGCAGAAGAGGCCTAATCCAGAAACACATGAGACATTAGATCATATCCTGTCACCCCCTTTTGGCAGACTATATTTCCACTTTTGACTGGGTTATTTAGGACAACTAATCTTTCTTTTCCCAAAATGAAAGTTATAAAGTCAACAAAAAGAGGCACCTGTTTTTCAGCTTAATAACATCTTTTATAAATAATCTCCTTTTGTACATTGGAGAACAATTTTGGATATCATTTGAAGTGATCAAGCCTTTTATCCCAAATCTATGATTATTATCTCACTTCAACTATGTGAGATTAAAAAGCTTTTGTTGAATCTAGAGAAAAATCAGACAAGTTTCACAAACAAACGTTTTACACTAAAACTGTAACAACATTGAGAGGAAGAAAATTAATTATCAGAGAAAAAAAATGAGAAAAAAAATAGTTTTTTGCTCCCATTTAGGTCAGAGCTGTTGCTCACTCCCTTCCTTTTACCCTTGCCTGTTCCCCTTCCTTTCTAATTCTTGACTTTCCCTCTACCACTCCTACTCACTCTCTCTCTCTCTCTCTCTCTCTCTCTCTCTCTTTCTCTCACATCTGGAGGATATCTCGTGTGGCTGTGTAACTCCTCGCCTGCTATGTTTGGACTTAACGTCAGACTTCACTGCATTTCAGCAAACATTGGTCAGACGGGGTAAAGTAGTAGACCAGAGCACTGTTTTCGCAGACTTTACTATTGAATGTTTTATGAGTGGCTGTTATGTTATGTGAAGCTTAGACCAAGCCGTAAGTATTGCCATCATTCATCCATGCATGACTATATGGCATTATTTTAGACAATCCAGACCAAACAGTGCAGTAAAGCCATTTTACGACTCTGCTCAGCTGAGAAAGAACATTATTAATAATAATCTGCCTCTCTGCTAATAAATACTATTCTCCATTCAAGCCTCCATGGCTTTACAATATGTGTTTGAATATGTGTTTGAAAGCGCACAAGCTTTTATTTTTAATTTGCAGTGGTTGTATGCATGCTGCTGTGTGTATTTTCTGTGCATGTGCGCGTGTGTGTGTGTGTGTGTGTGTGTGTGTGTGTGTGTGTGTGTGTTTGTGTGTGTGTGTGTGTGTTGGCAAACAAGGTTCGTCTGATAGATGGCTTTTAGACGTTTGCCTTGAGAGCTGCATTGAGTGCCCTATTGAGCCTTGTCTTATCGTGTTGGCCTGATGCGTAAACAATGCAACCCCTCCATCCATTAAATACATTATTTAGAAGTAATGACACCGTTTTTTTTCAATACACCAGTTGATTGCCCTCCAGGGGTACACCAGTGTTGGTGGGTTAAAAAGATTTGAAATGAAATGATGCACTACATAGTCATACTGTACATGAAATTGTGGTAGGCAGATAAATTTGTGTTTTGCTTGTTTTATTTGTTGTGTTTTGTTGGTTGGGGGCAAATAGAGAGAATGCACAGAGCGAATGATGAAAGAATAGTTAATATATACAGAATTTTAGTCTCTAGTATGGGGTAAGTTCCAAAAACCTTGGATCCTAATGTTGATCCGCCACTGTGTTCAGTATACAGTATGTTGTTCACAGTCTATGTGGAACTGTTGCGTATAGTAGGAAGTAATCTGGTGCATGCATGTTTGTACTTTGTAGTCTGGCTGGAAGCTCCAATTCTGTGGAATTGTCGTTTTTTCAAATTGCATCCCCAATGGTCATTGAACCAAGTTTGACGTAAGACAACTTGTTTCCATTCATTCAAGCTTCCAACACCTAAACTTCCCAAAGTTCCTCTAGTTTATAACACAAGTTTTGTGTTAGGTGTAAACATTTCTAGGTTTCCAGCCCAACCTGAGATTACTCCACTGATGTAATCTGAGTAATTTTACTCAGCTTCTCCTACAGACCCAGGTGGTCCAAATTATAGAAAAAAATATTGATGTGATAAAGTGGTTGATAACCTGCAACTTAAAGAAATATTTGTGAGTCACGTGATCGGCTGGACAGAGATGGCGGCTTAAGGTGTAGCTCCTGGGCCAGATTTGTCAAATAGTTGTTTTGTATGGTTCCAACTTCGATATTTTACCACTTTGTCCTCGTTTAGGTTACTTGAAGCAGAATGGAAAACAAGAACAAAGTACAACGCGGCAATACAGACGCCATCGCAGAGGCATTGCTGGAAAAACATAAAAGTTACCCTGAGCCATGTTTTTCTCAGATTCAACAGATGGCTACCGACAATGACAACAAGATAACTGCTATCCACGCTCAGTTAGCATCTCTGGCTGCAAGCCTTGGCTCTATCAGATCTGAAGTGAACAACCTAAAAACCACTGTGAAAAGCAACACAAGTATTCTTGACAGTCATGGCCACGCTTTACAAGTGCTGCAGGTGAAGCTAGCAGACATGGAGGAGTCCATACTAATGTTGGTCTGTTTGCTGCCTTCGACTGGTGTCGCCTCATGTTGGCTCACTCTGCCTTTGTCTTGGTCAAATATTAGCTCTGAAACACACCACACCGTCGACGGAAAAGTACCACGTACGTCTGCACCTGAGTGAGAGGAAATAAGTATCTATATCAACAGATGGCGGTAATCTATTTGTCATTCAAAAAGGGAAACTTGATACCTACAACAAAGCGCGTTTGCTTTAATCAGCAGTGGAAGCAAAACAGTGCCTAAGGTCTCTCTGCTTCACTACCTGAAGGATGACAGCGGACACTGGGAGATGGCTAACCAGACTTTCTCTCTCCCCAGCTGTCATCCAGTGTCAGCAAGTGAGAGGGGAGGGACCGAGCATCTTTTTTGCTAGGGGACTAATTGTTTAGTGCTGCAGAGAGAGAGAGGTCTGTAACGGCCTTCATATTAAATTTTACATTATAGAATCTTTGTTTTTAATGTTTATTTTGTAAAGTGTAGGTATGTAGAGATCTTTTAAAAAACATGTATTTGTTAAAATGAATATATCAACACAAGCATCTTATGGACATATTGTGCAAAATTAGATATATGAGGACAATCAGATAACTGCAACAGAGAGGGAAACACAACACAAACTATCGTAAGTCCCTGACACACTAAGGCGATGTTTACCAACGGCAGACGGTCACTTGGTATGTCAGGGCCTTACGACACTCTGCAGAACCCTCAGGCTCCAAGGCCTCTGGTAGACGACCCAAGCTCGACCGACCGGGATGAAGCAAGTGGGGATTTCTTTTCCTTTCTTTTTTTAATATACCCCTCTTTTCCTTACATGATGGTTCCTCCCCTCCTCCTGCCTCCTCAACACTGGGTTTTTGCTGCCTGATATATTCACTTAGCAAGTCATCACTTGTGCCCATCTTTGTTATGTACTCCTGGATCTTTGTTGTTTTAACCTAGATAGATGTTTTGACACTCAATAGGCTTTGACTATCCTCCTTCCGCTTGGTGTATAGTCACAGCATGCTGGACTTGGGGTGAAACACTCCATGGTGAGGAGCGTTCTTGTCTTGATATTAGTGTCTTGATAACTCGTCAGCTATCTCTTCGTTTGGCCAGGTTGTTTCACCAGCTGGGTAATGACTGGCAGTACACACATGTCTTGATGGCTAGGACCTTGTTCATCCAATTCATTCGACTGCAATCCAATGACTCTTTTCTCCTGCCTTACTCTGTGTAAGTGCTTTGGTGTGGCTGACTGCCTTGCAGCCTCCACATGGTTTCCATTTGTGTTTACATTACAACCTTGCTACATGTAGCTACATGCTAATTTAGCTGAAGGCTAATCTTGGTTTTGTATGTTAATTTCTCCACAATTTCTTCATTGTAGTCTGGCTGGAAGCTCCAAGACAAGTTTGGTCTTGAAGTTTTTGGCTTAATGGTCACTTTTCACGTTAGAAAGTGCTTCTAGACTCGGTCACAGTTAGTTCGAAGTTGAGAAGGGACACGAACAGTAACAACTGAAACCTGGATATTAGCATAATACCTCAGACATAATGACCTCTAATGGCACTTTTCTACAGGACACAGCAATTCTCTTTGTAGTAAATCATGTTTTTAACTTTACTGTCCATGTGCTTGTGCAACAGGAGAGCTGAGGAGTAACCATGGCCTTTGCCAAGCATTCCATCCTGCAGGCCCTGAGTGTGCTGCTCTTGGCCTGGATGTTGGTGCGTTGCCAGGCCCCTTTTAAACCAGAGGAGGAGAAAGAGCCAATAAAGGAGGCCGAAATTACAACAGTGGTGACGAAATCTCAGCCGCCTAAATGCCCGCCAGAGTGCAGCTGTACGACAGAAGGGGCAATAGACTGCGCTGGAGTTGACCTCACAGAGTTCCCCGCTAAGTTGTCTGACAAAACTCGTCAGCTCTCTCTTCAGGTCTTTCCCACAATTGCACAGACACATAAACAGTAATACACATCCACATTTTGTAATACTGCTCAAAATATTAGGGAGATACCCGTGCAAACTCTCGTCTGCCATTGTATTTACTCTCTGTGTTTTGTCCCCTGATGCCAGAACAACAAAATCGAGAAGATAACAGTGGAGCACATTTCCCATCTGCATCAGCTTGAGACTCTCAACCTTCAGAACAACTTGCTCACTACAGATGGTAATTACAGCAGTGGTGCTGCCAAGGGGTGACCAGTGGGCCCACAGCTAACCTTGCTGGCCCCCTACTGCCCCCCTTCTATTTTTACATATGCATAATATGGAATATGCAAATTAAAGCTGTATATTTGTTTTGTTTTTAAGAAAAAACACAAATAGTTTCTTTTACATAAAGTATGAATATCTAACATAAAGTATGAATATATAGATACAGATAATACAGATATTCAGGTTTATATTTGTATTGAGAATTTATATCAGAATAGGTTTACATGATTTCATTTTCAAAAAATACCCCACTTTTGTTGTACTGCACATTGCTGCAGCTCCTCTTTTCACCCTGTGTGTTGAGCATTCTGTTGTAGCGACCGAGTGAGGCATCTCACTTTTATTACATCTTTGTTGGGAGTTGCACATGCGCAGTAGCTAGGTAAGGAGTACTAGCCAGTCAGAAGAGTCTGAGGGCTTGCCATGCTAGCAGCTAGGCGAGCATTATAACTTGTGTAATAATGTCACACACATTTGTCACAGAAGTAAAGGCTGGACTAAAATAAAGCTGTTTAGAGCAGTTTGTTAATAGTTTCTGTTTTCTATTGAAGATGGTAACTAGTAGGGGACTTTGGGCTTTATCACTTTGTAAACCTACAACGTGCACAAAAAAAAGATATATAACGCAATAAAGGAAAGGGAAAAGCCAAAAAGCACAATATCAGCACTTAAAGTAGGACTGATTAGTGGTGTCAAACGAATATTACATTTAATCGCGATTAATCGCATTAATATCTTAGTTATCTTGCACTTAATCACAATAAATTGTACATTTCGATCTATTTTAAATGTCCCTTGAGTTCTTTTTGTCCCATTCGTTTTTCTCATTTTAACGCTCTTATCACCTTAGAAAAGTGGATTGGCTTGCTTTGTGCAATTTTTTTTTAATTGAAAACCACATTGGCATATAGCCTACTGTAGTGTTCAATTTCACACTAATATTCTCACTTGGGGCAGTCATTCACACTTAGAGCCAATAATCTCTCACACAATGTAACATTGTCCATCAATAAAAGGGTGCAAATAATACTTTGTCAAGGGGGGGGGGGGCGATTGGCATCAGCTGTGTGCTTGGCCAGCAAGTGGTATTTCAGACTAGACGTGCTGCAACGAGAGCTCAGTTCACAGCAACCAAACCCACCTTTCACTTTGGTCTTGTCATTGGAACCATTTGGCAACTTTAAAAAAGTTAACTTTCCATTCAGAAACTTATTGGCATCCATTTTGGAGCCTTACGCTCGCTTGGCAGGCTCGCAAGCCCAAACAAGTGTGTGCGCCTTGCCTGTTGTTTTGTTTCTGGTCTAGCTAGAGCCTGTGTGGTGTTGTAGTTTTTCTAACATTACTAGTTGTTGCAACAGCATGTGAAAAACTAAAAAGTTTGAAAGGCCAAAAAATAACATTAATCTCACAATAAAAAAATGGACGCTGTTCACTGTTAAAATTGGTTTTCTTAACGCAGTTAGTAACGTGTTTAACTGACAGCAATAAAGTTCATCCATATGAGAAAAAGGCTGGAAGCTACCGGCTCCACTCCTTGACATATTCGCAAGACTTCCTCTTGCTAGCTGTCCTCAAAGTCTATCCTGAAATGGGAAAAAGGGCTTTTAAGTATGCAGCTCATGTGGCTTGGAATTTGCTGCAAACTGATTTGGGTCCAGGGGGTATCTTTACATGTTTACTATGTGCCTGATGAAAAATAAACACAGTGCATAGTAAGCATAATAAGGTAAATTGATTGATTTTTCTCTTTATAGGCCTTGAAGATGAAGGTTTTGAGATGCTTGAACAGCTGAATTATTTATACTTGGCAAATAACAAGGTGAGTCACACACCAGACTTTCTTATATTGGTTCTCAATATTACTTTATCTTGTCTGTATCCATCTCACAACTATTTTACTCTATTATTTTCTGATACACTAAAATATTGCCAGCTGGCAGAGAAAGAGGTGGCAGTCTCCTCTTATACACTAAGAGAGGATATTTTATGCTTGTAATCACTCCCAGTACGGTAGTGCCAGCTGGTGAGAGCTAAAATGTTGCTGAACCTTTTGGACACAAAGTGATAGAGAAAGGATGGACAGATTTGTCTGTGCCTTCAAAAGGATGAATAGGCAAACAGGATACAGGAAGAATAGGGGGTTTTAAGTAAATGTGCTGTATTTATATAGCGCTTTTCCAGTCTTAACAACTGCTCAAAGCGCTTTTACATCTACAGGAAACATTCACCATTCATACACATTCATACACTGTGGCCGGGGGCTGCCGTACAAGGTGCCACCTGCTCATCAGATAAACATGCACACACATTCACACTCCGATGCGCAGCACCCGGGGCAACTCGGGGTTCAGGGTCTTGCCAAAGGACACTTGGACAAAGACTGCAGGGGCGGGGATTGAACCACCAACCTTCCGATTGGCATGGGGCGGCTCTAAGTGCTCATTAAACCTCAAAGACACCCATTCTGCTTAATCCATAAACCATCTTATAAAGGAGAGAGCTCTAAATGAACATCTAATCTCATCAGTGTTTCTGCATTTGCTATTTTGTACAATAGCCCTCATTCTGTTAGAAAAAGTGAAGAAACCTTGATTATTTTAAACAGAACACAGCTTTCCATACAGCCACTTCTTTAGGGAGGACAGACTGCATCAAAGCTAATAAATGAAATATATGTAAATCCAACAAGTTTCCATACTTAACCATAAACCATAATACAGGTAGTTTGTCATTAGCTTCTAAAACAACCCATACACCCATCACAAAAATTCATTCACAAGCATTCATATTAAGCATTTATACTTGTGTTTTTCTGCCACCTCTATAGGGCTAACTAAAATTAAGTTTAAGGTTTTCCAACTCAATTTTCAATTCAATTTCATTGATAGTATCAATTCACAACAAGGGTTTTCTCAAGACACTTCACAGATAGAGTAGGTCTAGACCACACTCTTTTGTAATCAAGGACCCAACAATTCTAGTAATTCCCACAATTATAACATGCTGATGTTTAACCAGGGTTACCATCTTATTTTTATGTTCCCTAATTAGCACTTAACACAGCTCAGCTGAGTCAGCTGAGGATGGGAATGTCATTAGTTTTGCAGGAATTTGGTCAAAGTTAATTATAAATTGAAAGTTTTACCAGATGTGACTAGATGGAAATCAGGGGATCAGTAATCAAAATTAAAAGAGTTTCACTTGATAAGTTACTCTACAAACATTGACCTGCTGGTGGAAGAATGTGTAAAGTAACAAAAGTCATTACAAAATATCATCTGGGCACCAGTCATTTCTGTACAAAATCTTATGGAAATTATCCAGTACTGGTTGAGCGAATACACTCAGGACTGATGTGGTAGACTGATTGACCAACTGACTGGTGGGCATTGCCCTTCCTACAGTAACAATGTCCTGTCTTGCTTCTTTTTTTGTGCTTGCAGCTCACTTCAGCACCAAAAGTCCTACCATCCTCTTTAGTTAGTGCTGATTTTGCTGCCAATAAACTCACAAGGATTTACCTATATACATTTGGCCATAAACCAAAACTGAGGTACGTGTGTGTTTGTGTGTGTGTGTGTGTGTGTGTGTGTGTGTGTGTGTGTGTGTGTGTGTGTGTCTGTGTGTGTGTGTGGGTGGGTGGGTGTGTGTGTGTGTGTTTGCGTGCATTTACCACTTGTTCATGAAATTATGTTCATTTACATTGCAATGTCCCTTCATCATTGCTCCCAGGTCTGTGTATCTCCATAACAACAAGCTGAGTGACGCAGGGCTTCCTGATCATGCTTTCAATGGTTCTGACAACCTGGAGATCCTAACCATGTCCAGCAACTGCTTGGGAGTTGTCCCGAGGAACCTGCCTTCCAGCCTTTACCGTCTTCATCTCAAGGTCCAGCACCTGTTAAGTTTGCAGTTTGAAGTTAGGTGGATGATAGAGCATTTAAGTGGAGTGGAGCGGTAAGAATTTTTGCTCCTTGCTCAAAGAATTGTTTGTTCCCTCCACTCCCGTCTCTCTGTCCTCAACTCAAATATCACCCCGCTCCACTGAGATTACTTACTGCTCACTCTGAAAAAAAAGAAGAAAAAAAGGCGCATCGTTTTTATCAGATGAATGGCGCCCACCTTTATACCCAGAGCTCCGCTCATTAAGTGCAAACACAGAGAGTGTTGCTTTAAACTGTAGATGTATTAGAACAGTTAACAACATCTTAACAACAACACAGTATCAGAATCTAATACACTGTATTCCCTGTTCCCTTTCAGTTGTGGGCTTCTACACTGTTATATAGTTTATAGTATTTTTACTATCTTATGTTCAAGGATAAAAGGCATAATGGGTCACCAGTAACGATTGGGCATACAAAATTAATATATTGTAACTAATCTGATCATGTTTGCTTGTTCCCACACTGTGGTGCCTTTCACACTTTCTGCATCTATTCCTTGCACACTTCTGAATCTGCTTCTGACGCTAAATCAATTTTTAAAGAATTATAATTCTGAGCACAAATTAGGGCTGCACGATTATGTATATATATTTCACATCCATATTGTGCTAAATTCATCTGTCTTAAGTTGTATGTTGTATATACATACAGCAGCAACACATGTAAATGAAAATTAGCTATCTAAAATAAATAGACAACGATGTATTTTTTGTTTTTAATGTATCTCTGAGAAAGCTCCTTTACTTGTTTTTTTAACAATAACTGATTAAAAGAGCTGGGGAGAGAGAGGGAGAGCGATGAACGTATAAGCTACAGAGTTTACGGCTGACTCATTATGAATGGGTCCAGCACGGGTTGAACAACGGGTCAACAGAGTTACACGTGTCGTGTGTATGAAATGTCTGTATCGTCACTGCGCTGCATTTTTATGAACTATGATATTCTGGCCATGGGTCACATCTTTTGCAGGTCTAGCAGGCTCTGTCTAACGCGGTATTACTCTACAAACTGAAGTTAGCTGCATTCAATAACTTCTTCTGTGTTTTTCGCTGTGGCCGCAATAGCAGAGTTACCAGCGGAAACACTTGTTCAAATACAGGTTTGCCATCCATCCATCCATCCATCTTCGACCGCTTATCCGGTATCGGGTCGCGGGGGCAGCAGCTCCAGTAGGGGACCCCAAACTTCCCTTTCCTGAGCCACATCAACCAGCTCTGACTGGGGAATCCCGAGGCGTTCCCAAGCCAGGTTGGAGATATAATCTCTCCACCTTGTCCTGGGTTCCCCAAGGCCTCCTCCCAGCTGGACGTGCCTGGAAAACCTCTCTAGGGAGGCGCCTAGGAGGCATCATTACCAGATGCCCAAACCACCTCAACTGACTCCTTTCGACTGTGACTGTGACTGTGCTTCTCACCCTATCTCTAAGGGAGACGCCAGCCATCCCCCTGGGGAAACCCATTTCGGCCACTTGTACCCTGGATCTCGTTCTTTCAGTTGTGACCCAGCCTTTATGAACATAGGTGAGGGTAGGAACGAAAATTGCCCGGTAGATCGAGAGCTTTGCCTTCTGGCTCAGCTCCCTTTTCGTCACAACGGTGCGATAAACAGAATGCAATACCGCACCGGCTGCTCCGATTCTCCGACCATCTCACGCTCCATGGTCCCCTCACTAGCGAACAAGACCCCAAGGTACTTAAACTCCTTCACTTGGGGTAAGGACTCACTCCCTACCAGAAGAAAGCACTCCATCGGTTTCCTGCTGAGAACCATGGCCTCAGATTTAGAGGTGCTGATCCTTATCCCAGCTGCTTCACACTCAGCTGCGAACCGATCCATTGAGTGCTGAAGGTCACAGATGAGGATGCCATCAGGACCACATCATGTGCAAAAAGCAGCGATGAGATCCTGAACCCACCAAACTGCAACCCCAATATTATAAAGAGGTATGGTGACAAAGCGCAGCCCTGGCGGAGGCCAACCCTCACCTGGAACGAGTCTGACTTACTGCCGAGAACCCGGACACAGCTCTCGCTTTGGTCATACAGAGATTGGATGGCCCTAAGAAGGGATCCCCTCACCTCATACTACCGCAGCACCTCCCAGAGTTTCTCCCGGGGGACCCGGTCATACGCCTTCTCCAGATCCACAAAACAAATGTTGACTGGTTGGGCATACTCACAGGCTCCCTCCAAGATCCTTGCGAGAGTAAAGATCTGATCCGTTGTTCCACGACCAGGACGGAATCCACATTGTTCCTCTTCAATCCGAGGTTTGACCATTGGCCAAACCCTCCTTTCCAGCACCTTGGAGTAGACTTCACCAGGGAGGCTGAGAAGTGTGATACCCCTGTAATTGGCACACACCCTCTGGTCCCCCTTTTTGAAGAGTGGAACCACCACCCCAGTCTGCCACTCCTAAGGCACTGTCCCAGACTTCCACATAATGTTAAAGAGGCGTGTCAACCAAGACAGCCCCTCCACACCCAGAGCTTTCAGCATTTCTGGACGGATCTCATCAATCCCTGGGGTTTTGCCGCTGTGGAGTTGGCCATGTTTGGTATCAATCAACTCGTCTTCTAATTGGCTACACAGGGTTCCAGTTTTATGACCTTATCTTCTAATTTGTGGGCTCCACTGTCAATCTTTCCCACGTGGGCCCAATGGGGAGTGTGAGATTTCATTTGCTTAGCTTGGGGGTATCTTGAGATACACTGATCCTATTGGCTGGGAACAACGTTCATTGCAAACTGCACAAGCCAGAGAATGTAACGCTGTCTTTGGTTTTGCTGTAGCGTGCTCACTCGTGGACAAAGATACACACGATAGAAACCAAGAAATGATGCACTCTCTAGATTTCTCTACGTCAGAACTTGGGCTGAAACTACAAGATTGTGAGGGGACCAGATAATTATGGATTACAAGGCTTGGATATTCTAATACCTTAGGGTGTTTTCGATGTAGGAAACTAAGGTTTTTGGCGCTGTGATTAAAGACACGAGGAGACAGGTAGGAAACACACACTCGATTAGACTCAAATCTTTCTGTGTTTCTTTACTTCAGAACATGATTATCACCGTTGTGAGTCACCTTATTGCTTCGTGTGTGGGCTCGATGGAATCAGGAGACTTTAAGCTTTCAAATGATGTATGGCATGAGCGTTTTTATGACGGTTTAATGCTTACAATTTAGGAAAGAAGTCAGCACTTCCGAAAAACGGCAAGTTTACGTCCCGTGCACGGGAACTGTCCGCCCAAGAAGTTAAATAAACCCCTTGTTTAACGGCTCAACTCCAACGTAAAGTCAGTCTTACTGTATGGGGCAGAGACCTGGAGGATAAATAAGACTACCATCAGAAAAGTCCAGACCTTCATCAACACCTGCCTCAGAAGAATTCTCCAGATCCAATGGCCTGACACCATCAGTAATACCAACCTCCGGGAAAGGACGGGCCAACTCCCTGCCGAAGAAGAAATCAGGAAGAGGAGATGGGGCTGGATAGGGCATACCCTACGAAAACCACCAACCAGCATCACTAGGCAGTCGTTGCGGTGGAACCCACAAGGCAAGCGGGAGAGAGGTCGGCAAAGAAACACCTGGCGACGCGACCTTGAGGCTGACACCACCAAGATGGGCTACACCTGGAACCAGTAAGAGAAAATGGCCCAGGACAGAGGACTCTGGAGAGCTGTTGTTGTTGGCCGCCCATACCCTGGTAGGGGTGACGGGCAGTAAGTAAGTAAGTTACCAGCTCCCACCTGCCTCCTCGTCTCTGCAATTGGGTCCTCATTCCTGCCTCCCCCATAACAGAATGATCTGACCAGAGAATGGACCCAGCAGAGAGGCGCCTGTTTGAGGCTAAAGTGGCGACAAGACGGTTAACAAACTGGTTGGCTCCAGTCCCAGTCGACGACCTCGCCTTCTGGAACGGATCGCCACACAGCAGGGGTGGTTACAGGAGAGGCCATGGGTGAGCCACTTCGTTCCTCGTCTTGAGGAGGTCAAACTCCGACTAGAGACTTTTTTTGCTCACGGGCCCAATGACTCGCCCTCCTGCCCGGCTATATCAAGGCCCACCAGCACCATTGCGGTTGGAGCAGCGTTCCTGAACCGGCCCCCAGCGTCCCCTGGCCACACCACGGACCCCTTCGGATAGGAGTCTGGGACGTGCAGCTCACTGTTTGAGCATTTCCACGGCTGGCTCAAACGCAAAGAGGAGACGGACGGATGGTCATTCACCTGGCCGTCTTTTCCGGGAGTCGGGGTGGCCGCAGACGTAGAGGAGCACGTAAGGGGACCCTTCGACTTTCTTGGACCCCCACTCCAGCACCTGTGCAGACCAGCCTCACGGAGCCTGCGTCCAGTGTCCCGGACCCCCTGCCCCGGACCCCCGCCTATGAGGCGGCTCCCCTGCCGCCGGCTCCCGCCGATGAGGCGAACTCCCAGCCGGCCCTGGTTTAGACAGGTTCCCGGGGAGTGTGCACTGGACAGTCCTCCCTGAGAGCCATCTTGGACTCCCAGCCGACGGCAGCTAAGACCGCTTCCCAGGGAGTGTTTACTAGACAGTCCTCCCTGGGAGTCGCCGCGGTCACTCATCCGCTGGTTGCCCTAGATCCAGACCAGCCGACTGGCCTCCCTGACCCAGACCAGCCGACTGGCCCCCTAGATCCAGACCAGCCGACCGGTCCCCCAGACCCAGACCCTGACCGGCCGACCGGCCCCCCTGACCAAGCCCGGCCGACCGGCCCCCCTGACCCAGACCGGCCGACCGGCCCCCCGGCGGTCAGTGCCCCCGACCCCCAGCCGGCGTCTGGGCCTCTGCCCCCCCTGGGCATTGGCTCCCGGGGTGCCCCTGGTCACGGTTGTAGGGGTACCCCGGAACCCAGTCCCCTGGTTCCCTCCGGTCCTGGCCTTGGTCCCAGGCCTGCAGGAACCCCTGTCCCCCATGTTTTTGCTTCTCTCAGTCTCCCTGGTCTTGTGTCTGTCCCTGTCTCTGTGTTTGTCCCCATCACTGTGTCTGTGCCTGTTCGTGTCCCAGTGCTTGTCCCTGGGCCTTCATGTGTCCCCGTGCTTGTCTCAGTCCCTGTGTTTGACTCTGTCCCTGTCTTTGTCCCGGTCACTGTCTCTGTCACCGTTCCTGTCCCCGTCTTCCTTCCTGTCCCTGCGTCCACCCCATCCAAATTTGTTCCTACACCTGATCCGTCTGTAGTCTTGCCGTCTTTGTCCGTCCCATCTAAAACTGCCCCTGAACCCGACCTCTCTGTCTCCGTGCTGTCCGTTACATCCGCGTCCCGTCCTGCCCGGTCTACGCCTGTCCCTTCTCCCCGTAGGTCATCCGTGCACCCTTTAACGGGTGGTTCTGTGAGCTCCTCCGCGGGCTCTTCCGTTAGCTCCTCCGCGGGCTCTTCCGTGTACGCCCCCCGGGGGCTCCCTTGCGTTCCTAGTGCGTCCCCCCGTGGGTTTTCCATTGTCCCTTGTGCGGCCTTCGTGGGCTTTCTCGCGTCCTTAGTCCCTCTCCTGGGCACCCTCGTACATCCGCTTGCGCCTCCTAATTACCTTTGTCCTTCTTCGGTCCCTGTGTTTGTGAGTCTCCCATACTCTGTGTCTCTGCATCTCTCTCGTTTTTTCTGTTGGTTTGTGTGTTTCTCTCTTCTGTCCCTGTGTCAGTGTCTCCCTCGTTTTGTCTCTTAGTCGTGTCCATCTCCGTGGTCTAGTCGCCTCTCGTTCTGTCCCCTGTCTTGATGCTTGTCTCCTTGCTTGCTTTACTGCCGCTGTCTCTCTGTGTGCCTCTCCATATGTCTGTCCAGCTCACCTTGTCTGGTTTGTCTCCCCCATTGCCTCTTGCTCTCGATGTCTTTGTCTCTCTCTCTCTGTCCCTACTCTTAGTCCCTTCTCTGCTTTCTGTTCCCCGTCTGTCTCGCTTTTTTTTTTTTGCGTCTCGTCTTCTCCCTTTTTGTTTCTCCGCCCCACTCGTCCAGTCTCTCTGTGTGTTACCCGCGCTCATTCCCACTCCCTTCTGGTTATCTCTAGACGTGTTTTCCTCTCTGCCCCTATCTCCCTGCGCTTTCCTCTCTCCATGTGTCTGTGTGTCTGACTCCCCGCGTTCCTCTCACTCTGTCTGTGTCGCTCTGTCCCTCCCACACAATCCCTCTCTCTGTCCCTCGCTTGTCTTGCTCTCTTTCTGTCCAACTATCTGGGTCTCTTGGCCTCCCTCTCCGTTCGTCCAGTCTCTCGGTGTGTCCCTCTCGCTTTGTTTTTTCTGTTTGTTTGTGTGGGTGTGTTGCTCTTTCTGTGTGTGTCTGTCCTGCTCTCTGGGTTTCAGTCCCTTTTTCTGCTTGTTTGTATGGGTGACTCTCCCTGTTACTCTCCGTTTCTGGGTTTTTTGCCCTTCTCTCTGTGCTGCGCTGTCCCTGTCCCTGCTTGCTTGTCTGCTCCCTTTCTCTGCCCCGCTCCTCCGGTCCCTCGCTGATTTCTGTCCTTGCCGCGTCTCCATCGCTCTGTCTCTTTTGCTTCCTGTCTGTCTGCCTGTCTTCTCTGTGTACTTCTCGCTCTGTTTGTTGCCCCTCTCTCTCTCTCTTTGTGTTCATTGTCACTCCCTTTCTACTGGTTGTTTGTGACTCTCTCCGTGTCGATCCTGCTCTCTGTGTCTTCTCCCCTCTGTCCCTTTGGTTCCTGGTGTCTGTCTGTCTTGTCCTTTCAGTCTCTCTTTCGCTTTGTTCTGTTTGCTGTCTGTCTCTCGCTCTCTGTCACTCTCTCTCTTTCTACGGGTGCGTCTCTGTGTCTCCCTTGTTCTGCCTTTTTCTCTACCTCTGTCTGTCTTGCTCTCTCTGTCTTCTCTCTCTGTCCCCCGCTCGCTCTCTCCCTATCCCCCTACCCTTTGTCCCTCCTCGGTCTTTCCTCCTGTGGTCCCTCGCTTGCCAACTGTCTCCGGCTCTTTTTCTGGACTTCCTCGTGCCCACTTCCTTGTGCCCTCTGTCATTGCTTTTTTCCTCGTCTGGTGTCTTGTCCCATCCTCTCTCTCTTCTCGTCTTGCGAGAAGAGAGAGAGAATGTCAGAGGTAGTCAGCTTCCTGTCTTGTCTTGTCTTGTCTAGTCTAGCTTTACTTTGTTTGTCTGATTGTCCTGCCCCGCCCTAATGTGATTCACCTGACATCTCACCTGTTCCTCATTACCTTTTGTATTTAACCCCCAGTGTTTCCTTTGTCTCTTGTCAGATAATTCTGGTTCGTCTACCTGTTGTTCCTAGTGCTACAGTTGTTCCTGTTACCGGCATTCCCTGTGAGTTTTCCCTGTTTCGTCCTGTTTGTTACCTGGCCTTTTTTCCCCTGGACCTCTGTTGTTTTTGTATTTTTTAGAACTCTCAGATTTTCCCACGGACATCGGGCTCTTGTGTTCCTTGTGGATTGTTTTTTCATTTTTGTATTGAACTGTGTTAAATAAACCCCTTGTTTACCGTCTCCCACCTGCCTCCTCGTCTCTGCAATTGGGTCCTCATTCCTGCCTCCCCCATAACAGTTTGAGGTATCTTTGCCTATTCTCCCTTCCAAAAGTCTTCCAGTTATTTGAGATTTTGGGGCTGTCACACACTACTCTTTTAATGTCTATCAATAGACTTTAAATTATGTTGAGGTAAGGAGATTGTGAAGACCATGGCAAAACCTTAAGTTTACGCCTCTTGATGTAATCCCCCGTGGATTTTGAGGTGTGTTTTGGATCATTATCCATTTGTAGAAGCCATTCTCTCTTTAACTTCAGCTTTTTCACAGATGGCATCAAGTTAGCGTCCAAGATTTGCTGAAATTTTATTGAATCACTGGCTGCAATATAACCCCAAAGCATGATATATCCCTCCCCCCATGCTTAACAGTTGGACAGAGGTTCTTTTCATTAAATTCTGTGCTCTTTCTTCTCCAAACGTAGACTAAACTTTTCTCATTCCGGCCAAAATGTTCTACTTTAACCTAATTGGTCCACAGAACTTGTTCCCACAATGCATCAGGCTTGTCTATATGTTAATTTACAAACTTCAAACGTGGAATTTTGTGGTGAGGACGTAAAAGAGGTTTTCTTCTGAGGACTCTTCCATGAAGACCATATTTGTACAAGTATCTCTTTATAGTTGAATGGAGTACCACAACTCCAGTGTCTGCCAGGTCTTTCTGGATGGATCGTGCAGTCAAACGTGGGTTTGGACTTGCTTTTCTCCCAATCCTGCGAGCTGTTCTGTCTGATATTTTTCTTAGTCTTCCAGATTTTGCTTTAACTTCCACTGTTCCTGATGACTGCAATTTCTTAATTACATTCCAAACAGAGGATATCGACAACTGAAAACACTTCGCTATCTTCTTATAGCCTTCTCCTGCTTTGTGAGCATCAACTATTTACAGTTTCAGTTTTTTAGACAACTGCTTAGAAGAACCCATGGTGCTGATTGCTGGGGCATGGTCAGATGAGTCTGGGCATGTAAAACCTTAAGATTGACATCACCTGGTCTTTCCAGATGATAATTGAGAACATCCCATGACACTGTCAGGTCTCAGCTTTCCAAAGTGGGCGGTGCATGCTAGAAACTGTGCTGGGTGCCCAAACTTTTGCAGACGCCATATTTTTGTTTTCTGTTATTTTGAAAGTGTAAATGATGGAAATAAAATCTAAATTTGTGTGACATATTATACGAATGTCTAAGCTGTCATTTGATGCCTTTTGGAGCTTTTTCCATCTTCTCTTGGCTTTTTATGCACAATAATACAAATTTTTACATGGGGTGCCCAAACTTTCGAACCCCATTGTATATATAGTTTTAACGTGATCTTACTGTTATAACACTACTTGTGAGGTACCCTTGGTGACCGTTGCCACCTTGAAGGTGTGTGAAGAACTCAAATAATGAGAGGGATGCTTCAGAGAGCGCATGTACAGTATATACTCGTGTCCACAGGTGTCTCTGCAGAGGCTCACATCTGCAGTTAGTTGTGGAAGTGTTTTAAAAGATGCTGACACACCAAGAAGATTGTCGACTCGGGGTCCAGTCCCGGCAGGGAGTGAAGCAGAGGGACTATAGGGTCTATGCTAACTGTTGCTGGCGGATTTGGGAACCGGTTTTCCCTTTATGAATAGATTAGCAAAAAAACATGTTGTTGGGCTGATGCAGTCCAGTTGTGTCAGGGCTATTCAGTCTTAACTTCTCAGGCTTAGCTTTCTTTCAGAGCATTTAAAATCGAGTAGCAGGATTATTTGATGCATTCCCAACATTCTTAAAAAGTATTTAATGAGACAGACTCCATTCAAGGTCTCCAAGAAGGCTGAATACTCCGAACTCTTGTTTGGTGCGCATGCACCAAACAACAGTCAGAGTTTTCCCACCCATCACCCTCAAGCGTAAGGAGGCAACCCTCTCGTCCACCGGGGTAAACTCCAACGCAGCGGCGCTCAGCCGGGGGCTTGTGAGTATCCCCACACCCGTCCGGCGCCTCACACCATGGGCAACTCCGGAGTAGGACAGAGTCCAACCCCTCCCCTGAGACCTCTTTGCCATGGGAGACCCTACCAGGAGCACAAAGCTCCAGACAACACAGCCCTCAGGTTCATAGGGACACACAAACCTCTCCACAACGATAAGGTGATGGTTCCTGGAGAGGTACAGGTTTGCCGCTCATGCTTAACAATATACAGCTGTGGTAACAACAATTAAAATAAATGTCAGAAGTGTGGACCGGCGTCGAACGGTGTGTCGCTCCATGTTGCTGGGGAGTCGTGTGTGAGTTAATGGGGCGGGGCTGCGCGGAGAGTGAGAGTGTAGAGATACAAACATAGGCACTGCCTTACAGAAGAAGTAGGTCATGTAACGCAAAATGAAACCATATCGCTATAAACAAATATGCTTTGTTTGTGAAGAGGCAGCCGATGCGAGGACATTAGCACCAGTGCGACATAGAGGAAAAATGTTAGCTGCACCCTAAAGCCCTGTGAGCTAACAGACGTTAACTAGCACTGGTCACGGCTGTTGTCTGAAAAATAACACAGACAAGACAAAATGTTGCGTTTACTAGTAAACTGGTAAACCTTGTGACCGACATATGACCAACTGCTATCTGTTGTGAAATGTTCCTCACGTTACTCCTCTGTGACTGTCTCCGTCTAGAAACTAAGCTGCGTGGTACAGGGAACAACTCTGATTGGCACATGATCTGACACGGAGCGGTAGATTGGCTTTGTAAAAAAAAGGAGCGTTCTATGAAAATACTCATTTAAAAATATCACTTGATCACGCAAATTCGATTGTAGGAAGCCTAAATCGCGATCGTGATTAACATTTGATTAATTGTGCAGCCCAAATCTCCCTTTTTTTTCTTCTTTTTTTTTTACAAAGCTTTCTGATGAAGTCAAATCAAATTTATCAATGTAGTTCTGAATCATCTGGCATCATTCTTTTTTCATATAGACAAGGTCTACACCATAATCTTGATTAATGTTAGTTCTAGTTCTTATAATAGTCAATCAAGGAGCAATCCTACCTGCCTACTTGGGAGTTATGGGTTAATGGCTGGTGCAAACTTGTCTAGTGTCTGCTGCGGAGGAGCTACAAGAAAACGTTTCATACATAATAGAGATGTTCCAATACCGATACCAGTATCAGTATCAGAAAAGCCACCGAAACCGGCTGCTAATTGTTGCCTTTTCAGCGCCGTTTTTGCGCTATCTATTTTAAAAGCTTTTTTTTGCAAGAGGATGGCATTCTCTAACAAACCCCAGTGACTGAAGTGCACAAGGTGATGTTTTTTTCTTTTTGGAATGTTTGGACTGCACTCTGTACTGGGTTGCATGAATGTAGAGAACGTTGGGCAAAAAAATAAAAAGAGTGGGCTGTGAGTGCAGGCAGCCTAGGTACCACTTCCATGATATATTTTATGAGTTCAACCCAAAGCCATGACTGAACACTGCCGGCCCTCACAACCCAAAAAATAGACCGCCCCAAAGGGAATTCTCCCGTTGCTTCCAATTAGCCAATCAAAGCCTGTCCGCCATCAAAATGTCAGTTGGATGACAGGCACTGGCAGTCGTAAAGGGAGGACAGGCGCTGTCGATCTGCATGGATTGTGCTGCAGTAACACAGGGCTCAAGCATGCTTTGAACTGACGGTGTTACTGGATACTGTATCAAAAAATGGAGTGGGAAATAAGGTGACTCCCCAGCATTTTGAAAATTTGCTCTGCCCTCCATCACAAATCCTCCCGCTTGCTCTCCACTCACATGCTCTGGTGAATGATATAAATCACATCTTATTTCTTCATATTCATAATTATGGTAAATTATGATAGCATAAGTATGGCTCTTGTTGTTACAGAGTAACAAGCTGGAGAAAATCCCAGCGGGGGCCTTTGACAACTTACCAAACCTCAGAGAGCTGTATCTCCAGAACAACCTTATCAGCAATGAGGGCATGGACAACGAGACTTTCAGGTGCACAAACCCCCACGGGTTAACATATTCTAACATATTTATGTTGAGGATGATGATGATGATGTATGAAAGAAGAAAAGGCTTGAATAATGTGTTTTAAGTGTGTACACAACAAGAGCATCACTAAAAAAAGACTATGGAAATTCTTGTGTTGCAGCATCAGCTAAAAAGCAGACAGAACTGATGACTTTCTCTTCTCCTCCCTTGGCAGCCAATTGAGCAGCCTGGAGTGTCTAGATTTGTCAAATAACAACCTGAGCATCGTACCCAAGGGTCTGCCTCGCAATCTAGTGCTGCTACACCTGGAGAAGAACTCCATCCGTAGTATCCCTGGAGACGCTTTAACTTCTGTCCGAAACCTTGAGTACCTCCTTCTTCACAATAACAAGCTGCGATCACGGTCCATACACCCAACTGCCTTCCAGGTATATTTCTTAATTTAAATTGCATATTCTTTTTCTTTTACATAATAGCTGAGTTGTGTAAAAACATGGATATTTAAGATTATATTTTAAATAACCATAACCCTTGTAGGAACAGAATGGAAGAGATTATATGTTCTGTATGTGATGAACTGCTTTGCTGGCAGCATCTGACAAATTTTACCTTATTTGTAACATTTGCATTTTTACTAGGGCTTGAAAAAATTGCACACTCTTCACATGTACAACAACTTGCTAGAGCGGATTCCCAGGGGCTTGCCTAAGAGGGCCAAGACTCTAATGATGCTACACAACTTTATTACCGAAATTGGCCGTAATGACCTGTCCCTGCTGTACACCCTGAATGAGCTCAACCTCAGCTATAACAAGCTGACCAGCCCCAAGCTGCATCGTGAGGCGTTCAGGAAGCTGCGTTTTCTGGAGACCCTGGATCTTTCAGGGAACAGCCTACATTTGATGCCCCTTGGTCTTCCACGCAGCCTGCAGGTGCTTGAAATCAAGAATAACCACTTGAACTCCATACCAGAAGGTGCACTGATGGGCATGGAGAAGCTACGAAAGCTCATCTTAAGCAACAACCAGCTAAAATTGAATTCAGCCTACCAGGGAGCCTGGATGGAGCTCAGTGCCCTGACAGTGAGTGGTTGGGGGAGGAAGACACGATATTACTGCAATATTTTGTCACTGAAGGTTTGTCACTCTTGTCCACTGCAGGAACTTGCAACCTGGATTCTTGTGATGCCTTAGTATGGGGTTCTACCTTGCACTTCCAATGTGTTGTACAAACCATTTCAGATATATGTATACATTAGGGCTGTAACGATATGGAATGAACCTGTGTCACAGAGTGAGAAGGTGGAATTGCAACACGCCCCTTCCAACTGCAAGAGTTATCCTTCTCATCCAGATCTAATGCTACCACATCTTTACATTACTAGTAGTCCTTTAGGTGCCTTATTTCTGTTTTGTCTGGTAAATTTAGCTTATTGTAAAGACGGCTAAAGAGGGGCACCGGTAAAGCTAACGTAGGTGTAACGTTGAATGAATGAATGAATGAATGAATGGCCGCTGTTCTGACTCGGGTCTGGGTCTGTTTCCCGACAGTTCAGTAAACTGCCGTTAACGTCCTTAGCACCGGAGTTAAGTGCAGACCGGGATGGTTGCTAGCTGAGTGGGGGCAGACTGTGGATGTGTCCCTGGTGCTGTTGTTAGCTCTCATCCCAACTGAAGCCTTGCAGCGGCGGAAGACTGAGGCAGAAGACATTAGATTAGTTGTCTATCTGTACAGTTAACATTTATTGATGAGTTTGTGGGTTAGCCCAGAGATTAACTGTGGCCAAAACGATCACACTAAAAATAACTGATGTGTAGTAATCGTAGGTTACCCACCATGAATTTACATTAGCATTAGCAATTTGTCAACCAGCACCTTTACAGTAGATATCAAAGCACTTTTCCTCTTTGTTCCCTGTACAGGTTAGGAGGGACATTGTTACCATTATTCTTATGTCTCATTCCAACAAGAATGAACCACTGAAACAATTTTGGAAACATTATTTTAAGGTACAAAAGAATCTTTGGTGTTGGATCGATCTATATTTAAATCAGTCAATATCAATAAATATGGTCTCTATTGTATAACTGTGTTGCAAAATGAGATGTAATCAATGAAAAAACAATGCCATGTGGCAGAAAAAAAGTTGTATTACGTATACTGAGAACCCAAAAAATAAAAAAAGAATCAAGGTTTGTATCAAATAGTGGCTAAAAGAATTATGATACGAACTGAACCCTGGGTTTGGTGTATCGTTACAGCCCTAGTATGCATATATTTTATTGCCAGGAAGTGTTACGTTGCCTTTGTATTTCCTTGGACCTCTAAATATTAATTTTCTTTGGGTATTAGCCGTTACTCTTGTAGGCTACAAGAGTACAAGGCACACTAAAAGGATGTGTCAGTATTACGTGGAAGTAAAGTAATTTATGCTTCATCCTTCCTCTGTTTTTTTTAGTATGGGCACAAGTGTAGCATGTACAGGAAGTGCCAAAGGCAGAAAGCATGTAGTGCAGCTGGATATACAAGCCTCCCAGTCAATTCAGGTCGAGGCAAGTGTGCAGGTTTGATTGCTAAACAATCTCAGCATATACAGCTACTGAAAGTGAGTAAATTAACCAGCCACACTGCTTTGTCACAAAGTACTGAAGTGAGTTCATAATACTTGCACCCAAAGCAGACAAAAAAACTGGAAGCAAAAGCAGAACCTCAGGCAATGGTTTAGATTTGTTCCTGCAGTGAAAAAGCACATAAGTTAAACATATAAAGCATATTTTTGTATAAGTCTTCTCAGTTTACAATCATTTATCACATAGATTACTGGAAATTTTCTTTTTTCGTTGTGGATCTTGCAATTTTAGACGCTGGACCTGTCTAGCAACCAACTGTCACACATCCCCTCTGACCTGCCTGAGTGTCTTGAGTACCTTTACCTGCAAAGTAACTACATCTCCAGTATTCCTGCTTCAGCATTTGAAGGCACTCCAAATATCAAAGGCATCTTCCTCCGGTAAGAGACACATAAACCATGTTAGTAATCGATAAACACACAACTGTTAATCACAGTTACCTAAGATGTCTCAGGCGTATTAGTTAAAGCACTAATAAGCCTTAACAGTTAATTAAGGTGTCTATTATAGCATTAGTAAATTTAATAGTAAGCCTTAACTAACTATTAACAGTTAACTAAAGTGTCAAACCATCATTTACAATTTATGTTAACTAAGGTATTAATTGTTTGTTTGTAAGATGATATTTACATTGGTTATTACAGTAATAACAATCACTTCACAGTTAATATTACAATATTAAACATTAGGTAAATGTTAAAGCTCACTAGTTGACAAGTAAACCCTTAGTTGAAGGTATTTTCTAATATTACAAGGTGGTAGATGCAGATGTTTGACAGCAAGTATGTCTTAACAGCCAAGCGATCTCAGTATGAGAAAAATATTTTTATTGTTTATTTACGGTTATGGTTGTCCACTATATTTGTCCAACCTCCAACATATGACTTACCTTTGGTAGATGGTGAGATCAGTGAAAGGACAATCTCCATGCAGAGGTTTCATTGTTCCTTTGTTTTTATGTAGACATTAACTCAAAGCCCAACCTATATAATTTATTGTGCATGCTATATAATCATTACTAAACCATAAGTGGTACCTTGAATAATGAAATATGAAAATAATGAATAAGCATTACTAAATCGTAACTAAACGGTTAATGCTAATTGTTATCCTTATTGTAAAGTAAGAACATTTGCACCTTAACTAACACTTGATAAATGCATAACAATAATAAATAAGCATTACTAAACATATTTAAAACAGTTGTTAATTATCTTTCTTAGCCTCATTGTAAAGTTGAGAACATATAAACCTTAATTAACACTTAATTAATGTATAGCAATACTGAAAAAGCATAAATAAATTATAAATAAACCGTTAAAAATGCTCTTTGATAGCCTCATTGTAAAGTTGAGAACATATACACTTTAACCAACAATTAATGTATAGCAATACTGAAAAAAAATCAATAATCATAACAATCATAACAGTTATTAATGCTCTTTGGTATCCTTATTGGAAAGTTGAGAACATATGCACCTTCACTAACTATGAATGTATAACAATACTGAATAAGCATCACTAAATCATAAATAACTGTTAATAATGCTCTTTTAATGGCCTTATTGTAAAAGTGAGAACATATGTGTTGCGGAGGAGTGAGGATTGGACCCAAATGCAGAGATGAGGACAGCAGGCAGGCAGGCGGGTGGTAACCAGGAG
>NC_048415.1:22090402-22100968 GCF_013103735.1 Etheostoma cragini
GAAAAACAGACAAAAACACAAGGAGGCCAATGAAAAAGGGAAAATGAACCCAACCAAAAACCCCAAACCACAACAATATGCATCTTAACTAAAACTTAATTAATTCTAACTATACTGAATAAGCATCACTAAATCATAAATAACCGTTAATAATGCTCTTTTAATGGCCTTATTGTAAAAGTGAGAACATATGCATCTTAACACAAACTTAATTAATTGTAACAATACTGAATACGCATCACTAAATCTGCTGTATGACTGATTGTATGTTTGCTGCTGTAACACCATAATTTCCCATTTTTGGGGGATTAATAAATATCTATCTATCTATCTATCTATCTATCTATCTAACTAAACAGTTATTAATGCCCTTTTGTAGCCTTATTGTAAAGTTCAGAACATATGCACCTTAACTACCACTTAGTTAATGTATAATAATACTGAATAAGCATTACTAAAATATAACTAAACAGGTATTAATGTTCTTTGATAGCCTAATTGTGAAGTTGAGAACATATGCACCTTAACGGAACACACCGCCTTTTCTTGAAATAGGACTTATCACAGTCTCCCTTAGCTGGAGATAGGTGGGCCAACAAAACTTTATTAGTAAGCTACATGTGAACAATATATAATGTACAAAGTCTTTGGAGATTAGACTCCATTGTATAAAATATGTTTTCAAGGGTTAGGGATACCTAGACACCCCCCCCCCCCGATGGAGTCTAGACAGTGGTGGAGGAGCATGAAGATGGGAACGAAGGAACCAACGGCTCGGACAGCCGGAAGAAATCCCAGGGTGCCGTGAGCGAAGATGACTGGAGGAAGAAGGGGAGGAGGAGGGCCGCACTCTTCCTGAAATGATGAATGACAGCCACAGAAGACAGAACAGATTTAAAACAAGGATGTCCCGCTGTGATTGACTTGTGAATACATGGC
Source organism: Etheostoma cragini (assembly GCF_013103735.1). Classification (NCBI taxonomy): domain Eukaryota; kingdom Metazoa; phylum Chordata; class Actinopteri; order Perciformes; family Percidae; genus Etheostoma; species Etheostoma cragini. The sequence continues at coordinate 22,091,342 of NC_048415.1, forward strand.
TGATACTGATTGGTTTAACTGAAAGTAACGCCACCAAACAGCTGATCAGTATATGATATAAGTGATAAAGTATACATATCCCCCAAAACTTGAAAAGAACTTATTAGTTATTGAAAGACAAGAAATGAACATACATACCTCATGGACATTAACAAATCTTAAAAGCAGGTGTAGTAATCACAGTAAACAGTAAACAACATCCTGAAACAACGGCTGGTGGCACAAGAATTCTCGGCCGGAAGTCGGTGCAAATTAAATCTAGGCCAGAAGCCGGTGGACAATTAAATCTCGGCTAAAGGCCGGTGAAAAATTTAAAATAGAAAAGGAAAAATTACTTTCTGTAATTCCAGCCGGTGGCAACATGAACCTAGGAAATTAAGGCTGGAACAACAAAAATCCTCTGCCAATTAGGCAGGTGGCAACATAAGAAAAGGCAAAATTGATCTTGGAAATTTGGGCCGGCATCGTTACGACAGAGAAGACTCAAATGCAAGGCTCAACAATGTAAACTGGTTTATTTAAGTGAGGGGAGAAGGGAAGTGACACCGGAGACAGGGAAAAAGAAACTGGAAAATGGGGAGTCTCAGGGGCAAGGATAATTGGGAAGTGTGGGGGAGCCGGGAACGAGGAGCCGGAGCTGAGGAGGAGACGCTGGAGCTGGGAGCGGAGACGGAGGCAGACAAAAGCAGGGTACCGTGGGAGGGGTCCGAGAGGTGAAGCCAGCTGACCGGAGATGGAAAACAGGAGTGGGGGTGGTAAAAGGGAAGAAACACAAAAAGGTAAGTAAGCATACAACGCAGGGTACAGAAAACACAATATTTACAGAGAGCTTGTTGGACTATTCACGACGGTCACTGGAGCAACAATCAAGCAAAGTCTGTAGAGCCGGGGTTGAAATACTGATCTTGATTGTAGATGGGAGGCAGGTGTGAGCGGCAGGGCAGAGCAAACAGAAAACTAACCCAGATAGAAAATAGTAAAACAAAACAAAAAACTCACGGACAGCCGTACCCAACAATCAGATGTACAACAATCACGGCAAACACCTGGTAGGGAATTTGCTCAATGCCTTCATGACTGAGATGTATATATATATATATATATATATATATATATATATATATATATATATATATATATATATATATATATATATATATATATATATATATATATATATATATATATAGTATCCATCCAAATTTGACGTTGAATTATTTTCACTTAAGCTATTTTGTAATTAATAATTTAATTTTAATTTATTTTACTGATTTGATGAACTATAATTTGCCTAAAGATGATTATTTTGAATTCTTGTCTGTCTGATTGATGCTTGTGTTAAGAAATAAATCAGATGTTACTCAACAGTTACTCACTACTCAAGTAGTTTTTTCATCAAGTACTTTTTTACTCTTACTCAAGTAATTATTTGGATGACTACTTTTACTTTTACTTGAGTCATATTATTCCCAAGTAATAGTATTTTTACTTGAGTACAATTGTTGGCTACTTCACCCACCTCTGGTAACAAGTAATATAAACCAATCAGCCCTGGAAGTACTCAGATCCAAAGCAGAAGCTAGCATGTTAAGACAGAAAACCACCCATAATAGCATGCAAAAAGCTAGTGAATGCTGAACAACCAACCACAGAAGACTTATCATGCCAAATTTAATAATAATAGCGATAAAGTAATAATTCAATCCACACAGCTCTATAAAGAAGGAAATATCTCTCCATTAAAGTGATAAGACGTCTGGTGAAATCAGCACAAATCCCAAAAAATCTCAGAATATGCTGACCGTACAACAAGACAACTTGCAAATAAAGAATGAATTAATGAAGCACACCGAGACCCCCAACAGAAATGGTGATGAGAAGAAAGCGATGCTAGCGAATGCAGCAAGTTTGAGAAGCCAATGAAATAATAAACAAGCAATGATGATGCAGACACAGTAAAACAAAAACACAAGTAGTGCTGAGAATACTTCAATATAGATAGACCACTTACCAAATATGATGTGATTGCGCTACTTGCCCAGGAAGTTAGCGCGATGCCCAAAGCAACACGCATGCAGGCAGCAGATGCGATGATCGGTTCTACAGAATTGTACATATGCAGAACAAGTCTACATGCACACTGCTTGCAACCAGCAACCACCACTGATAACATGAAACAGTACCGTATAGAACCCAACATTGCGCATGTGTCCTATCAAGAATATAATGATTATACCTACCCAGGCTATGAGCACCGGGAGTTAACCCCAGTGTACATCATGAGAATGGGACAATGCATTATAAGCTACTCGTTGACTAATCAACCCATATGGTAAATGAATAAGACTAACTAGAAGTCTGAACATATACCAGTACTGTATGTCAAAACAACCGTATAGCCTCTATAATGTCCATCCATCCATCCATCCATCCATCCATCCATCTTCATCCGCTTATCCGGTATCGGGTCGCGGGGGCAGCAGCTCCAGTAGGGGACCCAAAACTTCCCTTTCCCGAGCCACATCAACAAGCTCCGACTGGGGGATCCCGAGGCATTCCCAGGCCAGGTTGGAGATATAATCTTTCCACCTAGTCCTGGTTCTTCCCCGAGGCCTCCTCCCAGCTGGACGTGCCTGGAACACCTCCCTAGGGAGGTGCCTAAGAGGCATCCTTACCAGATGCCCGAACCACCTCAACTGGCTCCTTTCGACGCGATTATAAAATCGATCATTGACCTTTGGCCTAGGGTGCTCTGGTACCACGTACACTTATGAGCATCCCTATGTTCGAACATGGTGTTTGTGATGGACAATCCATGGATAGCACAGAAGTCCAACAACAGATAACCACTCTGGTTTTGATCAGGGCAACTCCGGAGTAGGACAGAGTCCAACCCCTTTCCAGGAGTACGGTTCCACAACAGAGATTGTGCGCAGAGGTAAGCCCCACCAGATCTAACTGGTAGCGCTCCACCTCCCGCACAAGTTCCGGCTCCTTCCCCCACAGAGAGGTGACATTCCATGTCCCCAGAGCCAGCCTTTGCCGCCCGGGTCTGCTCCGTCGAAGCCCCTGACCTTCGCCGCCACCCATATAACCCATATGACCCTTTTGGATCCTCCCACAGGTGGTGGGCCCATGGGCCCCTATAATGTGCATATAGCAATGACGATAAGCGAAATAGACGAAAATGTCTGAAACATAAAAGCTGCTCATCCACATGCCCCAGAAAGAAAAAGATAAGCCTGCCTAATGCACGCGCGTAAACCTGATCATGTAGTAGAGAAAGGATCCGCTCGGTCTTGTCCGAACACGAGCCGGGATCATGCCAGGCGAAAGCACCTACGTAGGCCAACTGGAGAGACTGTGTAAGACTCCCGTCAAACAGCTTCCCGGAACCAGTCTGGCACGGGATCCACATCGGAAACCAACATGGTAAGAACAAAAAGAAAAAAGTTAGAAGAGAAGAACTAGCACCATACCACCGTCCGAAATACAAAACACATTCTTCCTGAAATGACAACTAAGATTACAAAAAACTAAGAAGACAAAAAATGTGTTTGCCCACCTATCTACAGCTAGGGGAGACCATGATAAGCCCTATTTCAACAAACAGTGGTGGTTTCCTTTAACTAATACTTAATTGATGTACAACAATACTGAATAAGCATCACTAAATATTAACTATACAGTTATTAATGCTCTTTGGTATCCTTATTGTAGAGATGAGAACATATGCACCTTAACTGACACTTAATGAATCTATAACAATGTTGAATAAGCATCACTAAATCATAATTAAACAGTAATTAATGCTCTTTGGAATCCTTGTTGTAAATTTGAGAACATATGCACCCTAAAACCTAATTAATACTGAATAAGCATTACTAAACCATAACTAAACAGGTCTTAATGTAATTTGATAGTCTTATTGTAAAGTTAAATAAGCATCACTAAATCATACAGTACCTACACAGTTATTAAGGGTCTTTGATCTCCTTATTGTAAAGTTGTGAACACATGCACCTTATCTAACACTTAATTAATGTAAAACAATACTGAATAAGCATCAGGAAATCATATATAAACATTTATTAATGCTCTTTGGTATCCTTATTGTAAAGTTGAGAATATATGCACCTTAACTAACACTTAATTAATGTATAACAATACTGAATAAGCGTCACTAGATCATAACTAAACTTTATTAATTCTCTTTTGTATCCTCATTGTAATGTTGAGAACACATGCACCTTAACTATCAATTGATGATTGCATACTAATACTGAATAAGCCATAACTAAACTCTTTGTGAGCCTTATTGTGAAGTTGAAAACATATCCACCTTAACTAATACTTGATAAATGCAATGCTCAATAAAGTGCTGAATAAGCATTACTAAACAATGATTCATAGTTTATTATTATTCTTTGACTTAAACATTCACACAGCTTTTACACATTAGTGAAACGTTGTCAATGTAAAATCAAATCTTCATAACAACCTTCTGTTATGCACACAAATACAAAAGGGCTTCATTAGATTCTGAGGATGACTCAGTCAGTTTTCTTCTTTCTTTCCACCGACGACTCTGAGCTAGTGTGATCCTGTGTAGCGATTACACTAGACTTTTTCCCCTCATGACATCATCACTGGCATCTTTTGGATAGTTTTCCTCTCTTGAAACCTAACAAACCAAGTGGAATATCTCAATTTATTTTAAATGTATATGCAATGATGTGGATGCAATGATTGATTGTTCACTAGATTAAAATTATTTCTTTACATATGTTGTACACTTAAATGATAACAAAATTAAATTAATAACTGTTTAGTTATTATTTAGAGATGCTTATTCAGTATTGTGATACATTAAGTGTAAGTTAAGGTGCAATTGTTCTTAACTTTACTATAAGGATACGAAAGAACATTGACAACTGTTATGATTTGGTAATGCTTATTCAGTATTGTCATACATTAAATATTAGATAAGATGCATATGTTTTCAACTTTACAAGAATGCTATCAAAGAACATGAATACCTGTTTAGTTATGGTTAAGTGATGCTTATTCAGTATTGTTATACATTAATTGTTAGTTAAGGTGCAAGTGTTCTCAACGGGCGCCCATGTGTAGAAGTTTCCTCCTCAACGCAGCGGCCACGGGTTCGCCCCCAAGCTGCGCTCCTATACTGCATATCATTCCTCCCTCTCTCTCCCCTTTTTAGTCTTAGCTGTCCTATTCACATTATTCTGCTCTAAACAATGCATGCTGCCATGACGATGAATCTGGTTGCCTATAGAGAATGAGTTGAGGCTCCATATGTTGGTTGTTTTAACAATTCAAAGAAGATAAAAAAAAACAATTTAGAAATTGAGTGCTTTGATCATAAAATAATAAGGAGAGAATGCCCCGGTCCGGTTCCATACCAGCTACATTCAACGTCAGACAGTATACGTTTAGAGTGGGTAGCTCTGCTATCACCCACCGAAAAGGTTGTGTCTATTCACACCATTCTGTTGACCAAACCCCCACGGATGAGCATCCCAACCTGGAATTATGCCTTGGATATGACAGACCAGTGGTGAAGAAGAGACGTACAATTGTTTGTGTCACAGTGACAGGTAAGCCACTTTCAATGTCGAATTGTGTAGCTGATTAGCGATAGCACCACTTCACAGCTAACCTAGTGATAGCTAGTTAGCCACCTCCGGTTGTTTACATTTTAACGAGCTATTTGTGTAATCTGTGGGCAGTCTAACCCACATTGCTATGGACAATTGGGCTATCGTAGAGCTAGCTGCTATTGTTATGTGGGGAAAGGTAGATGCCTAAACGAGCCTAAACGAGAAAGAGCTTCTATCACCATTTATCATAAGCTTTTACTATAATGTTGTCAGTGTGAGAAACATTGACAGAAACCATAGAGTTTAACATGTAGCCTATGTGCTCTTGTTGTGACAGACCAGGAGGTTGAGGGCATACCTGAGGAACCAACCATCACACAGCACCCAGTGGGAAGATTCATCGCTTTTGGACCACCCAACACAAAATCACTTTTACCTATTCTGGCAATACATGGTCATATTGACTACTTGGATTTTTTGCGGAATTGTTTTTGGTCTTATAGCACACATCCTCTCCAAGGAGTGCACTATCAGTAAAATTGTAGGAAGTTCGTGCAGCAACTGGCAGAGGAGCTGAGAGGGGAGTTTAGAGTGGAAAAAAGGGCAGCGGAGCATGGTCCGAGCAGCACTGCGCACCACAGCAGACACCAACACAGAGGCCGTGCCAGGTTAGGTTAGGTTAAATGTTTAAATAAGATACTTTTAGGTGTTATTTGCCTGTTAGGATTTATGTTGAATGAATTTTCATACAATTTATTTTCAGACATGAATGTAGCCTATGAAATAATTACGTTTTAGTATGCCATGATATGAATTCTTTAAACCCGTGGGGTACTCAAGTGCAATTAAACTGGTTATTCTAAAGCTTTCCTAACACAATACATGCATTAATATTGCAATTAGGAATTTATCATGAGCGATTATAGAGTTTGGAATACCGGCACTTCCACTTGTTAACAGGAGCAGCACTTAACAGTTGTTTTGTGATTTGAGTAAAATGTTTATGTGGGATATTTTCTATGAATTGATTATGCTAATGTATCTGTTTTGCAGTTTCAGTCGCTGACCAACAAATTCATCCACAAGCTGGGGCAACATTGTTGAGAAATAAAATCTCTTCAGATGTCCTACCCTCTCCAAAACATATAAACAATTTGGCCATCTTCAGACTGGCACAAAACATGCCTAATTGTACCTGCATGTAATATGCTCGGCTACCAGTCTTCTGAAGTTATATCAGTGCAGTTATGTCCAAGTTGATCCAAGAGGGTAGAATGGCGTTCACTTGGGACAGGACATTTTATTTTGAGTAGGACAGATGAGTCAATCACCCCATCTGGGCTGGCTGACAACCGTGGCTCTGTGACAATAACAACGATGCCCATATGCGTAACACTCCTGCCTTGCTCTCAAAGTGAATTACCAGCAACCACGTCATTCTCCTTAACATAATTTGTGGCATAATTGCCATAAAAGGAGGGGTAGAGGTGCTCTGCTTTAACCTTATCAGGATTGGTGGATGGTCTAGAAGGAACGTTCTTATCTGAACTTGCAGTTATTCTCAATTTTCTTGCATTGTTCTATTAATCGGAAGAACTCTGCTTCCTTGTTTCTGATTCTGAAATACAAACCTGTGCACTGCTCACTTGAACATACAACTCATAGAAACTTTTACGTGTCTCACATGTGAGATCACAACTGGCATGGGTTTGATGGTGTCTTAGAAATCTTGCATCTACTGCAGTATTTGCAAGGCTACAGGGTTGCACTATTGGTTTTACACTGTAACACTTTGTTGGGTCTTTGTCTACATTATTTATAAATTCTGCACATGACAAATATTGAGGGGTGTTTGGTAGTGGCTGAGCACCTGACACCCTTTTGCTAAATTCATCATCTGCCCTGTGGTGACTGAAGTTTATGTGCCTCAGTCGTTTTGGCTGAAGGTTCCTGACTGTCCCTGCATTCCTCCTGCGCTGCTCATCTGTACATCAAAGCCCTGTCTTCCCGGTAGTAACAGTCTCAACCTGTAATGAGCTCATTCACCTAATACGTTCCCGATCTATATCCATTTGCCATGTGTTTCAGATTGTATCCTGACATCGCTAAACTAAATCAACCCTAACCCTAACCATACCTTCCAAAGGATAGCTGCTGCATGACTGCACAACCTCCCTAGTAGAGCATTATATGAACACTCAACAGTCTCCATCATCCCCAACTGCTGCAGCTTTACCCAAGCAATAAGCTCAGGCTGGTTAGCACTTTGACTCCTGTCTACCTCTGCTTTCATAAAGACTTGTCTTCGTGCTTCAGTAAATGAATGCACCCAACTTTATTACCATAGAAAGCCTTGATGTATTTGTAATTGCGCATCTCCTCACAATCTACACCTTCTGAAAAGATAAAATAATTAGTAATGTCAATGTGGCAAACTCCTGGCCATAGCTTCATGTCATCCACCCAAACTGTCAATTTTGTGGGATCTGATACGGTCACCTTTACAATCTTTTGAGATTCATCAGCGGTGTGTAGCCACCGACTACTTCCCATCTTGACCAAACAATTATCTACTGGTACGTTACGGCAGGGTGGAGGACCCAAACGCAGAGAACCAGGAGGCAGGCAAGGGCAGGTACAAATGGGTTTATTTAAACAGTACAGGACAAGACTGGGAACAGGCAAGGTCCAAAAACCAGGGGAATCCAAAACACAGGAAAATCCAAAAACACAAAGGGCAAGAAGTCCAAAACCAGGTCCGGGGTAAGATAATGGTCCAAAAAACAGGTAAACAACGCAGGGAACAACTCACAGGGAATGTAGGCAGAACAGCTGGAACGTAGGCACAGACTTCTTCACAAGACACAAGGATCTAACAAGAGGCAAAGGGAACACAGGGGTTAAATACATGAGGTAATGGGGAACAGGTGAGACATCAGGTGGAACACATTAGGGTGGGGCTGGACAATCAGACAAACAAAGCGACGCTAGACAAGACAAGACCAGACAGGAAGCTGACTAAAAAATTAAACAGGAAACAGAACATACACAAGCATGGAAACACAAGACAGAATCTACAACACCAGACTAGGGAGAAAACTGGGACGAAAACACGGGGAAGGCCAAACGGGAGAATAACCCCAACAAAAACCCCAAACCATAACAGAACCCCCCCCCCCCCCCAAAGACAGATTCCAGATGTCAAAAACCCCAACAAAAGAGAACAAAAAACAACCCAGAAAGGGCGGAAGACGCTGGAAAAGAGGGGGCCAAGGGACGGAGAAGCCAGGGGACAGAAGGATACCGAGGACAGGAGCAAACCGGGAGCACTGGGGACAAGGACACAGGGGAGCATGGACAAAGGAGCTTGAGCAGGGAACTGGCGAGGGAGTGAGAGAGGGACAGAGGAGGAGGGAGCGAGAGAGGGGCTGAGGAGGGGGAGCGAGAGAGGGACTGAGGAGGAGGGAGCGAGAGAGGGACCGAGGAGGAGGGAGTGAGAGAGGGACCAAGAAGGAGGGGCCAAGGAAGAGGAGATGGGGAAAGGAGATGGAGAGGGCAAAGGAGGGACAAGACGGAGACTAGAGGACGCAGGAGGGGAGGCAGTGCGAAGAGAAGGGATGGGACAAAGGACCAGACAAAGAAAAGGCACCAATAGCGGGCACAAGGAAGTCCAGAACAAGGGCTGAGACTAGTAGCGACCGAGGGACCAGAGGAGAGAAAACTGAGGGGAGACAAAGGGCAGGGATACAGGGAGAGAGCGAGCGGGACACAGAGAAGACAGACAGAGGGAACAACAGAGACAGAGCAACGGAGACAGGGCGAGGACAAAAAACAGCGAGGGATTGGAGGAGAGAGACAGAAAGGGAGCCGAAAAGGAACTAGGGGTAGGTACAGAGAGAGAGCCAGAGAGAGACGGGGAGACGGAGAGAGACACAGAATAGGAGACACAGGCACACGGAAAGAGAGCGAGATACACACAAACAAGCAGAGGGAGAGAAAGGGA
>NC_048415.1:22101068-22120513 GCF_013103735.1 Etheostoma cragini
AGGGCCTGGGCCTAGGACCAGGACCTGAGGAAGCCAGGGGACTGAGTCCCGGGGGACCCCTGGAACCGGGACCAGGGGGACCCCGGGAGCCAGTGCCCAGGGAGGGCGGAGGCCCAGACACCGGCTGGAGGTCGGAGGCACCGAACGCCGACCGAGGGCCAAAAACGCCAGTTGGCTGATCTGGGTCTGGGGGGCCAGTCAACCGGTCAGGAGGGCCAGTCGGATGGTCCGGGTCAAGGAGGCCGGTCAGCTGGTCTGGGTCAGGGAGGCCAGTTGGCCGGTCTGGGTCTGGAGAATTGGTCGGCCGGTCAGGATCTAGGGGACCAGTTGGCTGGTCTGGGTCACGGGGCTGGTCTGAATCTAGGGGCCCAGTCGGCCGGTCTGGGTCAGGGGGGCTAGTCGGCCGGTCTGGATCTGGGGGTCTCAGCGGGCTCCGGGAGGGGACCGAACTCTGCGTCCACCTGTTCCCACCGCACCATCATGAGATGCCAAGTCTCTGTAGAGTCCACCTCGTGTATGCGGCGAAACGCGGCGGACATAAGGTCCGCCAACGGGTCGAGTGGGTGGAGGAGCGGCTGAAACCGATACTCTGCTGGGTCCATATTGTGGTTAGATCCTTCTGTGACGTTACAGCAGGGTGGAGGACCCAAACGTAGAGAACCAGGAGGCAGGCAAGGGCAGGTACAAACGGGTTTATTTAAACAGTACAGGACAAGACTGGGAACAGGCAAGGTCCAAAAACCAGGGAAACAACGCAGGGAACAACGCAGGGAATGTAGGCAGAACAGCTGGAACGTAGGCACAGACTTCTTCACAAGACACAAGGATCTAACAAGAGGCAAGGGGAACACAGGGGTTAAATACATGAGGTAATGAGGTAATGAGGAACAGGTGAGACATCAGGTGGAACACATTAGGGTGGGGCTGGACAATCAGACAAACAAAGCGAAGCTAGACAAGACAAGACCAGACAGGAAGCTGACTAAAAAATAAAACAGGAAACAGAACATACACAAGCATGGAAACACAAGACAGAATCTACAACACCAGACTAGGGAGAAAACCGGGACGAAAACACGGGGAAGGCCAAACGGGAGAATAACCCCAACAAAAACCCCAAACCATAACAATCTACTACTTTATTAACTTTAAAAATTATCACTGTAGCCTTTAAGCTAGTTCTAGCATGCTATGTAAACAAACCATAGAAACAAACACTGTAACTTGGAGTAGAAACCAATTTAATCTGTTGAACCCACTATGAAGCATGGGAAAAAGAACGGGCAAAGAATAAGATAAATACAAATAAAGGCCTAAAATTCCAAACAAATTTTTTTCTTTTTTTCTTTTAGTTTTTTAGTAATTGTTAGTTGAGGTGGATATCTCCTCAACTTTACAATAAGGCTAGTAAAGATAATTAACAACTGTTTAATTATGGTTTAGTAATATGTTCAATATTGTTATACGTTTATCAAGTGTTAGTTAAGGTGCATACGTTCTCAAGTTTACATTAAGGATAACAAAGAGCATTAATAACTGTTTAATTATGATTTAGTGATGCCTATTCAACATTGTTATAGATTAATCAAGTGACCATTTATGGTTAAGTAATATAATAGTAGTTACATAGCATGCACAATAAGTTATATTTTTGCTTGGACAGATTTCATGCTCTCAGCTTCAGCCCTTCTCCTCACACTCGAGCTGCTTCTGTGCGCTTGCAAATGTTCTCCTCTTGGATTTTTTATTCCCAAAAGGTTTGAAGTAGGACATATGTTCCATCCACAATTATGGGGAGGTGGCTCAGTGGTAGAGTAGTTGCTGGCAAATTGGAAGGTGATGGTTTCATGGAACCACCACCTTCCATGTCACCTCCTGACGTTTATCCGATGAGCAGGTGGCACCGTGTACAACAGTATTGGCCACAGTCAATGAATGGTTCCTGTGCTATGTAAAGACGTGCTTTATAAGAACGTTTAACATACATTAGGTTTAGGTTACATTAGGCATAAGGTGCTAGCATATAGTAAGTATTAGATCAACCGAGTGTACGTGCATATTTAATGACCCCACTTTTTGTGTTTTTTTTCTCATTTGGTTAACCATATTTCACTAAATTCCGACATGTTGTCAATAGTAAAAACTAAACCGTAATATAACTGAAAGAGCACAAGAAACTGTAATGTTTGTGTTGGTTCCATAATTCCTGAGGTATGTATCATCATTGCTGTCTTTTTAAGTTTTTGTTCTTCATTCATATAACATTTGATTGTAAAAAAATGAATTCATATCAGGCTGTATAAAAAGTTGAAATGTTAAGTACAATTTCTCGTTGCTTCAAGTTGCTATAATGAAAACACATCTAGAAATTAATATATGCATTCTTAATTTGCATTCTTTTTTATCTGCACAAAGCAAACTGAACAGAAAAAATAATCACATTTTCTTCCAGGTGGGGCTGAAGTACTCAACCCCTATTAAAACCCATGAAAGCTAGAATTCACACTGCTGTCCCCCATGATCCTCCAACCTGCCCAGATCTACCTAAGTCTGGCTACATATCACAACTATTGGCCAGTTTTGTAGTGAACATCAACAGCTGCACTTAAAGCCTCTTGGGGTCTTACGAGATTCGGTTGTTTGCCATACTTCATCATATACTATATTATTTTTCTGTTTTGCTATTATAATACAGACAACACTAACTATCTAATTACTTAATCACAGCATACAGTATATTCTGGTTTACACTGCTGACAGGACTCACTGCTATTAATTATCCGTCACTTTAACTTGCCACTACCTCCGAACTTTACCTTAATTGCTCTTGTATGGATAATTTTTCTACTCTAGGAACCACCCCCTCCACTGATGGCGGTTCAAACTGTTTGTGTCCGAGGTGAGAGGGACAAGCTTTCCTGCACGCCTCAGTGTCCTGGAGGCATACAGGTCCTGGAGAGCCAACAGATTGCAGCCAATCACCTTCTCAGCAGAGTGGATGATGCATTGCTCTCTGCTCTTGTCTTTAGCAGTGGCTGCAGCAAACCAGATGGTGAGGGAGCCGGTGGGGATAGACTCAGTGATGGCAGTGTAGAAGTGCACCATAGTCTTTGACAGATTGTAATTTCCATCTACCGCAGGAAGTACATCCTTAGTTGTGCTTTTTGACGAGGGAGCTGATGTTCAAATCCCACTTAAGGTCCCGGGAGATGGTGGAGCCCAGGAAGCCAAAGGACTCTACATTGTTGACTGTGGAGTTACCCAGGTTGATGGGGGTGGGTGGGCCTTTGGCCTTTTTTTTAAAGTCCACAACCATTCTGGATCCTGCCGTAGGTTCCTGAAGAATCCAGGTACTGGAGGATGAAATTAAGAGCTATGTTGACCTGTTGGCTTTACGGGCAAATTGCGGGGGGTCCGGGAGGGGGTTTGTGAAGGTTTTTAGGTGAGCCAGAACAAGGGGCTCAAAGACTTCATAACCACAGAAGCAAGGGCCACGGGTCTGTAGTCATTTAGTCCTGTGATCCTTGTTTTCTTGGGACTGGGATGATGGTGGAGGACTTGAAGCAGGCTGGTATGTATCATGTCTGTGAACACCAGAGACAGTTTCCCAGTGCAGCGTGGGTGACAAGGATAAGCATTGCTGACTTTTGTGTAACAGTGATCCAAAATATTATCCTCTCTGGTTGAACATTTAATAAACTGTATTTGGGTAGTTTGTGACTGAGGTTACCTTTGTTGAAGTCACAGAGGACATAAACAAGGGAATCTGTGTTATTCCGCTTCACACACCGTATCTGGTCAGCAAGCGTATGCTGGGGCAGGCAGAGACAGGGACGGACACAAGATCAGGGAGACCAGGACTAAGGGGGGCTAGAGCATGAGGAACAGGTGTTCCTGAGGGTCTGGGACTACAGCTTGGACCGGAGGGAGCCAGGGGGCTGAATCCCGGGGGACCACCGGAACCGGGAGGAGCCCGGGAGTCAATGCCCAGAAAGGGCAGAGGCCCAGACACCGGCTGGGGGTCGGGGGCGCCGAGCGCCGACCGAGGGCCAAAAACCTTGGCCATCGGGCGGGGGGCAAGGCCATCGGGCGGGGGGCAAGGCCACCGAGCGGGAGCCGGCGGCTGAGGGCCCGCCTCGTGGTCCGCCTCGTCGTCGGGAACCGGCGGCTGGGGGACAGGGGGTCCGCCTCGTTGGCGGGAGCTGGCGGCTGGGGGTTCGGAACACTGGGTGCCCGCTCGCTGATGGGAAGGACGACAGCCTGCAGGCTCGCTTCTAGCTCGTAGAGCTCTCAAAGAACAGTTTACATGCCTGGGACCCCGAAGAGCCCAGGTTTGCCTGCCATGGCGTTCCTCATCAAGGCACATATGGTCAACCGGCGCTCAGTGTCCGTGGTCATCCCTAATTCGGTGGTGAACCGGCTGAGGGCGAACTCCAGCCGCTCCAGCTCCGTTATGCTGCCGTCGGGGAGTGCTGGGTCCATATTGGGGCCAGATCCTTCTGTCACGGGAAGGTGAGGACAAGACCAAAATGCAACAAGGAGGCGGCAGGCAAGAGCTGGTGCACAGCAGTTTATTGGTAAATAGTTCAAAGAGAAAACACCAGGAGCTACTGGCGTTGACGAAGTCCCGGAACCACCAACAAAACAAAACGAGAAGTCCAACATAAAAAGGTCCAAAACAGTCCGGAGATCTGGCAACACAAAAACAAGAAAGCAGGACTGGGAACAGCAAGGGAGTAAAGTCACGGGGAAATAAACAACAACTCACGAGGAGATACAGAAGGCTGGCAGGAACATTCACACGAGGACACGACATAAGCATCTGGCAGGAGACAAAGGAAATTCTGGGGTTAAATACATGAGGTGATGAGGTAACTGGGAACAGGTGAGACATCAGGTGAATCACATTAGGGCGGGGCTAGACAATCAGACAAGCACAAAGCAAAGCTGGACAAGACTAGGCAAGACAGGAAACTGAACCATCAACATAACACCGGAAGTAGAACAACCAGACACTTAATGGGGAGGAAACCAAGAACACACACATAAGGAGGCTAGAAGGGAAAATAACCCCAATAACAACCCCAAACCATAACAGAAGCTAAAGCTGATTTAGATCCCCCATCAGCCAGAATTTCTGAAGCTATTGACAAAATGAAGGGGGGAAAGGCCCCTGGCCCGGATGGACTGCCTATTGACATCTATAAAACTTTTAAGAACAAACTTATATCGCCACTGTTAGATATGTTTGTAGAAAGCCTTAATTCTGGCAAACTTCCACCATCCTTGCGTGACATACTTATAATTCTGAGATTAAAACCTGAAAAAAACAGCGACAAAATGTGAGTCCTATCGACCAATTTCATTGATTAATTCTGATGCAAAAATAATTAATTAACAGCAGTGCTCTCGTTGGATGCAGAGAAAGCATTTGATCGGGTAGAGCATCGTTATCTCCACGAAGTACTTGCGCACTTTGGCTTTGGTAATTACTTTTCTAACTGGATTAAAGTTTTGTATAATAATTCGGTCGCATCAGTATTAACTAATATTACTATGTACAAACCTTTCGAGCTTTCGAGAGGAAAGGATGTCCCCTTTAGCCTCTTCTGTTTGTATTGGCAATTGAGCCCTTAGCTATTTCCATTAGAAGTAATCAAAATATTACTGGCATTAAAATAAATAAGATTGACAACAAAATAGGCCTATTCGCGGATGATATTGTGATTTTTTTATCCCACCTAGAACAATCGCTACATCACTTGTTTGATACCATTACTTCCTTTAGTAAGCTTTCCGGTTACAAAATTAATGAGTCAAAATCTGCTATTCTTTTCCTTAAGTATTTTGAAAGAGTAAATCCCCCAGTTCAGACACCATTCAAAATAGTTAGAGATAGCTTCATTTATCTTGGTATTAGAATGACCCCCAAAATTATTGATTTAGTAGAGGCAAATTATAATCCAGTAATAGAATCGGTTTCTGAATATATGGTCTAGATGGTCCACGTTAGCAATTTCCATGATAGGGCGTATCGATGTACTTAAAATGAATGTAATTCCAAAGTTTCTTTACCTCTTTCATTCTATCCCTCTTGGTCCTCCTAATCATTTTTTTTCAAAGATGAAAAGCATGTTTTGTTATTTTATTTGGAACAACAGACGAGCTAGACTTCACTTATCTTTGCTTTATCTCCCCTATGATAGAGGAGGCTTGAAACTCCCACACCTCTAATGGTACAATTGGGCTGCCCAACTTACAACTGCCTCTTGTTGGTTCTCACAAGAAGCACCACGTTCCTGGATGAGTTTGGAAAGAAACATGACATCTCCTCTACCACTCAATTCATGTTTATATTCAGCTAAATTAAAAGACCTAAAGGCATTAACACATAATCCCTTTGTTAAAAAACTCAATTATGGTATGGTATGAGGTTCATAACATATTGGTGAGATACCTGTGGTATCTCGACATACACCAATCTAAGGAAAATTGCAGATTTATTTAACAACAACCTTCTTCATTTGAAGATTTGAGACGAAATTAAGACATCCCACCCAAACATTTTTTTAAATACCTGCAGATAAGAAGCTATATATTTAAGATACAGAAATCTTTATCGCTACATACTCTTAGCTGTATTGAAGAAATAGCAACAAAGGAACACCCTAAGAGGGGATTGAAGTCAAGTTTTTATGCAATAATTGTGGGAGGATCAAAGGTCTCCTCAGAGAGTAAAAGATTGGCATGGTGTGAAGATTTAAAGTCTGATATTTCAACTGAGGACTGGCAGAAGATTTGCTTAAAATCTCAAACACAAACAATAAATACACATTTTAAATTACTGCAGTATAAGTGGATAATGAGAATTTATGTAACACCAACTCAGTTAAATAAATACAGCCCCAATAATCCCGATACATGCTACAAATGTGGTAGAGAGGGTACATTATATCATTGCCTATGGGACTGCCCACAAATCCAGTTTTTTTGGAGTGAATTGATGGATATGATTTTACACGTCACAGGTCTAAGGCTATTAATAGACGCCAAACTGTGCATTTTTGGCATTTTTTCCACGAATCTTAATCTCAATAAGGCAAACAAATCTATAATTACTTTCTGCATCTTACAAGCTTAATATACCATAGCTAAATCTTGGAAATTCACTAACAAACCAAGTGTTAATGTCTGGCTCGCAGGACTGCCAGACTGGCTTGCACTGGAATAACTCAATTTTACGTTAAAGGGTAAATATCTCGTCTTTGACAATATGTGGAGATCTTTTACGGTTTTCTTAGAGGGGAGAAAGCATTGGAGGCATGCTCTCCGTGTATGTCAACCATCAACACATGAGTATTGCTCTGTATTAAGTACTGTATATGTCTGCTTGTCTGTCCTTAGTTTTATTTGAAGTGCTTTTCTCTTCAGGACAACTCCGGGATAGGTTGACTTTTGGACAACAGGTGATTTTTCAGGATCTTTAATGTTCTACTGTGCCAGCTATCACATGTTACAGCCCTGTCATGTTCCTTTATTTTATTGAAGATGTGCCTTACTGTGTCAGTTCTAAATTTGCACCTGTATTTGTTGTAGTGTGATTCTCTTCTCTAAAAAATTTATAAACACACTTGTTGGAATAAAAAACTTATAGTTACGGATAGGGGTGATCCGAGTATCCGGCTGAAACGAGTATCCGGTACGGATAAAGCACTTTTGCCGAGTAGGCTACAAGTATTTTACGAGTAATATGAGTCAATATCCGTGCTCGGATTGAATACAACTCCTCAACTGGCCGCGCAGGGTTCTGTGATAATCACAGCGCCCCCCGCCTACAAACACGCTTGGATCAATCTCACACACACACACACAACATGGAGAAATGCGCTCCCTCGGCCTCTCTCTCTCTCTCTCTCCCGCTCCGTCAGGCAGGCAGTCAATCAGGTCTGCGGATCTGTTCCGTTAACGTTTAGGGTTTCTTCAGCTTCAGGTTTGTTTTTAACTTCGGTTTGTAGTACTTACATATTAACCAGTAGATTTCTGGTGAACGTGGGTTTCAGACAAGCTGCTCGGTTTAAATGCAACTCCCGTCACGTCTCTGCCATGAGATTTTTTTTTTTTGCTGTCAGCTGCCCCCCGCCCCCTCTCTCTCTCTCTCACACACACACACACACACACACACACACACACACACACACACACACACCTGGTGTAAATAAAAAATAAAAAGTTAAAAAAAGAAAGTTATATTGAGTATAAAAACTCTTGTTCATTACATTTTACTTAATAATTGCAACAGCATGTGTTGTATTCAGTGTTGCAAAACGTTCTGTATATAGTATGTTTGTTACCATGACAACACCATTGATCTGAAGCTTTATGCTGTCATATACATAGTTTTCAAATCAGCAATAAATATAAAAATGTTTGATCAACTCATATCAATTGCATGCTTAAATAACATACCGGTTAAAGACCCTAACATTTCAAGAGAGCCCGACCCACTTCCGGTTTAAATATGACCACTTCCAGTGTAGGCCCAGCCCAGTCCGAGTACGGATCCGGATACAGATAATTCATGTGGTAAACAGATACAGATACAGATAATGCTGTACTCACTCATCCCTAGTTACGGAGTAAGGAGTTGCAGAGTTTGCCTAGACTGGTGGAGGAGGGTGTATAGCTTCAGACACGTCTTCCCTTCTCTGCTTCTCTTTATAGTCGTCAGATTCATCACCAACCCTTATGAAGCTGGCCTAGGTTTGCCTTGGACCAGCTCTTAGTTATGCTGTTATAGTTTTAGACTGCTGGGGGACCTTTCTTTGACACTAAGGCATGGATACCCAACCCAAGCCCAAGAGATCCCGACGGGCCAGGCTTGGACAGATATTTATAAATAATGGTCGGGTTCGGGTTGGACTCGGTCACATCAGCGTGACAAGGCATTTGTTGTAAAATGGGTGGCTCCTTTAAGACAGTTCAGTGCCTGTGGGTGTGTGTGGTATATGGCCAGAAGAGATATACATGTTGTAGATGCAACCGGAGCAGAGTCGGTGGAGTAAGTTTAAGTTTTGTACACAGTGTGTGCGGTGTCCGAGTTAAACCCCAGACTGAAAACTAAGTTCATTCATTTTCTTACCAGAAACAGGATTTTTACTGGCCCTGGAGGTAACGAGTCTCCCCTTGGTTTTTCCTGGATTTGACGGCTGCGTCGTCAGTGGACAAAAGATTGAATTTGGTTTATAGTCTTAACCGCTATTTCTAAACATCTGGGGTCAATTGAGCGTATTTCAATCAATATCTAAGACCTGTTAAGATATACTACCTAATCTTGAATTGTTTTCTCTTTTAATAGTGGAAGAGTAAGCTATTATATCCTTGAAGGTACAATTGTAGTGTCTCCAATAATGTAGCATATGAAATTTCTAGGGAAATATTTGTCTCTAAAACAAAATCCTCAAACGTCTGAAAGGCCACATTGAAACGTGAAGTCATACACAGTTCCAGCTGCTTTAGTCAGATTTGGGAGAGTGGTTGTTGACCTAATGGTGACATCTAGTACGAGGTTGAAGTCACCATCCAGCATGTCCAATTTGGGTATTGTCAAAAACAATTTTTCACCATAATTGTTGTCACCGCAGTTTAGGGCATATCAATTTACCAAAATTACAGGGTTGGTGAAGAGCTCTCCAATGACAGTGATATATTGCCCATTAGGATTACTAATACCTTCCTGAGTTTGAAATGGGATTGCTTTGTTTATTAAAATTGCTGTCCCTCTAGCTTTGGCATCAAATTTGGAATATTATACCTGGACAACCCAGTTCCATTTGAGGCTAGTGATGTTCGCGTTGCAAGGGTGGGTTTCTTGTAAAAACACCATGTCCACTTTAAGTTGTTGCCAATGAGATAAAACCTTTACATTTAACTGTATTGTTAACCCCTTTGACATTCCAGGATATCAATTTAGTAGGATTGTCAATTACCCTATTGGGTTTACCTGCCCTGATAGTCTAGGAAAAGTAGTGTAAGGAAGCTGTGCAAAGCAAATTCGGAAGCCAAGATCATTACAAACAAATGTAAATGAACAGATACATACATATTTTAAACCCTAATCCCTAAGGATAGGTTGCAAGATAAAGAAAACTAACCCCAACCAGTGTTTGCTCCAGCAAATGTCAGTTTTTTTAGGTAAATAGATAGTAATACTTCTTGAGAGTAATGAACATTAGATAAATACAAAATTTCAAAGAGGGTATAATACTGGGGTAAGCAAAAGTGGTAAAATTACAATTTGACATCTTTTGAGTCGAAAAGATGTTGACCACCAGATGTTACCCAACTGTACTTGGACATAAACTTTTTATACGATAGGCTTACGTAAGCCTATAGGAGTTAAATATAAACAAGACTTGAGTGGTGATAATAACCACAACAACCTTAGTGACACTATCTTTAGAATTAATCAGACAGCCACACTTGGCAGTGGTCTAGGTTTGTTTGTGCTTTTACACTGCATGAGCATGACTGCTCCCTGAGCTCTTGTTTCACAGAGGCTTCCTAAGGATGGCGGGCATAAGTCCAGTCCTTTAGTCTCTCTTTGGGTTGTACCATGATCCTTGGAGCACTTCTGAATCCTTCCTGATCTGAAGTGGCTCTCCCTTCACACTTAGTCTGGCATACATTTGCGTGAAGAGTAGGCAAGCTCCATGATCTGCCTGTTCTAAAATAGCAGTTAAGGCTGCAGGTTCTTGCAGGATGGGGCCGATTTATCCTTTACCCGGATCCAGCATTCCCGAGAGAGGTTTCATTACGGTTCCACTCACTCTCCTCTCTTGAAGTGGCTTGGATGGTAGACTGGCCCCAGTCCATGTTTTTCAGGGCCCTGGCAGAATACATCAAGCGCATATGGGCCCTCAGGAGGATTGTCCAGTGCTTCATTCTGCTTCCGGTCATCTGGGCTTACCTTTGTCGAAGCTTGAAAACCATTTGGTTGTTGACACTATTGAACAGGCACATATATTTTTGGGTGTGCCTGTCCCATCCTGGGTACTGGGGCACTCAACCCTTGCAGTTCTACCTACTGGGCTTATAGTGGCAAGCCTTTCATGCTATGTACAGCAGCCACGTGATCATCTCGGTCAACCTTCATTTGCTGAATGTGGCAGCTAGCCCCTCCATTGTGAACGTGTGCCGGGGATGTCTCATTAATGTATTGCTAAGCCTTGGTAGCTATGTGTTCATTTTACCGTTAGTTGTCTCCCTGATCACCTTAGCGCTTTGCCTTAGCCTTTTTGTGTCAGTGTTGGCCTTGATCAAAGAAAGGTGCGGGCCTCTATGTGCTACTTGGGTAGGTCTTGCATTTTGCAGCCTACTCCCAGCAGCCCCTTCATTCATAGTGTTCTTTTAGAAAAGTTCATTATAACTTATTTTTCCACTATCTGGGCATGGGCAGCATGGGCGTACATATGGAATATGTAATGGTGGAAAGACAGTCTCGATGTGATAGAGAACGCTTGGTTACATTGTAACCTTGGTTCCCTGTAGTATGGTCTATTGACAAGATAGCTTTTGCTTGACAGTATTTTTGCTTTTAGCCTCTGAAAGGTCATTTAATGCTGTTTTGACTGCATTCCGTTCTGTGAAAACTCTGAACAAAGCCTCTCTTGTCTGTTTTAATTGGTATTATAAATTTGTATAATGAACTTTTTGCTTATGGAAATGTACTGCATCTGAATGAACCTTTAACCAATCCTGTTTTCCTATGGAGCCTCTCTTTTATCATTTTACTCTAACGTCATTTAAGTATGGAAGAGGATTAGGGCCACTGGTAAATTCTGAGAATAAAGTCAGAACTCACATACATTTTTCACCAGTGGCCCTAATCCTCTTCCATATTTAAGTGACTGGAGCAATTGTTAGAAAATGTATATATCCTTGGGTTTCTCGTTAAAACTTTTAAACATTGTTAACTGAACCCTGCTCTGTGTCATTTTTATCTCCAAGCTTGTAACTGCCTTCAGAATCAACTTACGGAGGTCAAGCCTAGTAGATGATAGGATACGAACCACAGAACAATCATGATTGGATTGCTTCTTAACAAATTCCTATTTTCATCAACTGTGAGTTTAAACATGTCAAACCTGCTTTTTCTTTTCCTCTTTCAGGTTTAATCGCCTGTCTGTGGACTCTGTTGACGAGAGCTCTTTAGCACACCTGTCCAACTTGCAAGTGCTGGACATCGGCACAGGAAACACTGACCTCCCCTTTAAAAGAGAAGAGATGGAGGAAGAATAGGAAACATAAGTCATGCTTAATTAAACTGACAATGGACTGCATTGTGTCAAGGAAAGAATACGCTTATAAAAAGGAATGAACCTATCATTTCCCAGGCCCATTAATAAATTGTGCAGATTTACATGTTTTGGTGCAGGATACCAGAGGATACTTTAGTTCCATTTTTGGCCTGGTTAGTATAGCTTTATATCTGAGCGTAAAATATTTCTTGTGAACTGTTTACACACTTAATGTTTTTTGTCTAATTGTATTTTTTGTGCTCGACTTTAAAAAGAAATGCATTAACAGAAATCAAATTGAATTTTTCCATGTAAATGTTACAGTACCACAAATTTAAGCAGGGTGAAATAGGACACATTCACACTGTGTCTTTCTCTGCTTTGCGCTATTGTGTTAAAAGCTGTTTTGTCATCCTAGCCCTAACAAAGTGAATTTACCAAAAATACTGTGAAATCTTTAAAGTCAATGTTGTAGGTAATTCCAGTAGCCGCTGACAGGTGAGTACCAGGAAGGATGAAACAACAGTTGAGATTTGGAACTAGGATGGGATGTCTATTCTTCCCAAAGTAAGGCCATTAGGCAAAAATGCAAAATGCACAAAAATAAAAAGAACAATACAAATCAAATACTTTCAAAACAGAAAAGAAATAGACTCAGGAGCCAAAAAACAAAGGTAAACAAACTAAATACAGCTGTCTACAAATTGCCTTTAAGCTACAATTCATTTGGCTCTCTCCAGACTTATGTCTGACTACTTTCAGCCCTCCGAACCAACTGAAGCCTCCCTCTAATAGCACTGCAGCACACCCCTGAAATGGACCAAACCATTCACTCTAACACTACAGGGGTGGCTAAGGCGGGAAGTATTCAGAAGGGCTTCAACGCAGCCAAAATACCAATCTACTTATTGAGACACATGTAGAAATATAAATATAATGAAATACTGTTACCCTCACTAAAAGTTACAAAGGGTTACAATATTTATAATGTATCACTTAACCATGGGTCGCTTCCAAGGTAAACGGCAAACTCCCTTTTACAACTGCACCAGATGGCGCCGGTAAAATGACACAGATATGCTAGTCAAAGGACTGTCTTACCTTTTAAAATTAAATAAACAGATGTCAGGTTAACAAAGAACTGATTGGCGTGTGGTTATTGTAACTAAGAAATGTTTAGTGAGATAAGAGGTAATGGTGAACAGTGGATGAAGATGATAAACAGATTGGTGGATTAATGTATTTAGTGTTTTTAGCAGTATGCATATCACCGTAGTTTCAGCTGTTATGCTCCCAAGAAAGCTACGTGATTACTGTGAGGCAATGGAAATGGATAGAGTAACTGGTAAATTTAAACAACTAAAGGTAACAAGAAATAAACACGTGACACATACACTAGCATATCACAATACTCAGTCTCAGAAAGTCACAGTATTGGAAGGTTCAAGTAGTGCATCGCTACCGTGACGGTCGCCATGCGCTCTTCACTCAGAGAGTAATTAGAGTCAACAATTAGAGAACACCAAGAGTACTGAAAAAATAACCTGTTTTTCATTGAAACAAAGATTCAGTTATTTTAAACTGTTGTTGAAAGGAAATCTCAAATAGGACTGCCACTCAATTTGATTTTCAATTAATCTATTGATTTTTAGGTTATTAATTCATTTTTTGTCAAAAAAATGACAAATGCTCAATGTAGTGGCAATCTGTCCACAAAAAATGCCACTGGAGGGAATTTGAAGCCGTTTCCAACTCTTGCTGCTGCATATGTATGGAGGACCAGGTCTACCATATTTAAAAATAAATACGTATAAAATAAATGCTCAATAAATAAATAAGCATACAATTAATTGCCCCAAAAAATAAAATAAACAAATAAATGTAGGTAGAAATTAAATTATACAGTGAGACATAAATGTATATATCTCTTTTAATTAACTTCTTTATTTATTCACCTTTGTAATAATTACCTTATTTATTTATTGTCCGTTATAATCTTCAACTTTATTTAATAATTAATTATTTTTTAAATGTATTTATTTCTGTGTGTGTTTACATTTTTTGTCTGTTTTTTTATTCCGTTGAATTTTCTACCCTATTTATTTTCACCCCTGGTATTTATTTCTGCCTGTCAATTTTACATTTCTTCATGCATTCCTGACTCATTATGAAAATGAGGAGGGGCTGGTCTTAAGGGGTCAACTTCTGCCCATTGGTTGGTTAGCATTTTCCTGCATCGGTCGAATCTACATGCCACCGGCCACAGTCACAACAAAGATGGCTACCTATGATGAAGTTGTCAGTGAGCTGAGGCATTTAGCAACTGCTTTTGAAAAAATGCTAACGTTATACGTATTGACTTTATAATTTTTCGTTTAGACGCTTTGACAGAACGTGTGTTTCAGTAAGCGGCACACATGGACACAGATGTTGACAATGTAGTTTTTCAGAATCTGGAGGAGGCGGCCTATCTTCTTAACTCGTTAATCACACACCTGGGATAGCTGGTTGCCCTGCTTATATGCTGCCTGTGGACGCAGTGGAAGGACTTTTACATGTGGGTTTGCCTGTTGGTGCCATTGCAAGGCTTTTTGGAGTCAGCGAAACAACAATTCATCGTCGGATGGCAGAGAATGACATAAGGTTAGTGTACTATTACATGTGATGCCAATAGAACCAGTGTGTGTAACGTTACCAATTCACCATAATGACACAGGAGAAAGGCAAACCCTTGCTAGCTTTTGTTCATTTACAAAGTTATGGAACTAATCAAGAATACATAGAAAGTAACGTTAGGTCGCACACACAGTGACTTCAGACTCGAGGTGCGGGACTCGTGAACAATGTTTATTTTTAGGAAGCGTCGGCTGAGCTTGCCATCATTACCTTCCTCTGTTACCTATAACCTGCCTACCTTAACACGTAGTATCTGCTGCGCGCGGCCGCACTAGAGTGAGAGTTGACAACAAACACCGGGCAGCTGTTGCTCAGTGGTAGAGCGGTTGCCTGCCAATCGGAAGGTTGGTGGTTTGATCCCCGCCTCTGCAGTCATTGTCGAAGTGTCCTTGGGCAAGACACTGAACCCCGAGTTGCCCCCGGTGCTGCACATCGGAGTGTGAATGTGTGTGAATGTTTATCTGATGAGCAGGTGGCACCTTGTACGGCAGACCCGGCCACAGTGTATGAATGTGTGTGAATGGTGAATGTTTTCTGTAGATGTAAAAGCGCTTTGAGCAGTCGTTAAGACTGGAAAAGTGCTATATAAATACAGCACATTATCGCATTTTACTGCCATTCATCATAGACTTTGGCTTTAAAACTTCATACAACAAGACCCAAACAAAGAAGCGCTGAACGCAAAATAGGTTAGTAACCTGTGGTGAGTAAACATGTTCAGCTCAGCATTGGCCATCTAACGTTAGCTTGCTTGTTGCTTCACCTACGACCTTCGGGAGGTTTACTCTGACTGTCGTCCGTTATGAGAAGATGAATGAGCGTTTGGTTACTTTCCAAACTTGTGGTAGTCAATTAATGTAGGCTAAACATTTACGTCCCGCAGGTTGCCATCACGTTAATTATTTCAGAATGGCTGTTGATCATGTTACAGTTTTATTTAGTTATAACCTTACACTTGTTTGAGAGTCTGGTGGTGTGTTGACTGACAGTAGTTTAGCGGTCATTGATAACATTGCACATTACATGGTTGTGCTCTGTGAAAAACAGGTTATAGTTACATTATTCTTTATACCTATGCAGTTTTATAAGCAGCCTGGATCGAATGCAGCAGGTGAGACAACATTAGTAATAACCCCGAGAGACTTGAGACTTGACTTGGACTCTAGCTCAAAGACTTGTGAGCATCTCTGGTGTACACATACAAGAAATTAACCTCTTGGATTGTACACTGCTCATGATGTGCTTACTTATACTAGCTAGTCTAACCCCAACCGGTCGTCACTAACCCCAACCGGTCGTCAGACACCGCCTACCAAGAGCCTGGGTCTGACCGAGGTTTCTGCCTTAAAGGAAGTTTTTCCTCGCCACTGTTGCACTGTTGCTTGCTCTGGAGGAGACTACTAGAACTGTTGGGTCCTTGTAAATTATGGAGTGTGGTCTATCTGTAAAGTGTCTTGAGATAACTCTTGTTATGAATTGATACTATAAATAAAATTGAATTGAATTGAATTATACAATAATACAGTAAAACTGTAATACAGTAATAAAATCAAACACAGCTAAGCCAGGCAGGCAGTCAATCGGTTCTGCGGATCTGTTCCGTTAACGTTTAGGGTTTCTTCAGCTTCCGGTTTGTTTTTAAATTCGGTTTATAGTAATTACATAGTAACCAGTAGATTTCTGGTGAACGTGGGTTCAAGGCATGCTGCTCGGTTTAAATGCAACTCCCGTCCCGTCTCTGCCATCAGAGATTATTTTTTTTACTGTCAGCTGGCCCCCCCGCCCCCTCTCTCTCTGTGTCTCTCTCTTACTCACACCACACACACACACACACACACACCTGGTGTGAAAAAAAAAAAAAAAAAAAAAACAATGAAAGACATATGCCTACGGTGGATGTGTATAATAAAAATGTTTAGTATGCTGAGGTCAAACCAGGGTTATTCAAGTTCTTCTTCCCTATTTCATAATACAGTTTGTATTATGAGCGACAGCTTGTCGGCATGGCCCGTTGTTTGACTCTAGACCCGAAGCCGCGGCGGACTCTCGCTAGCGCCGCACTCAACGTCCCGGGACAAGCACATGAAGAAAGAAAGGCGGAAGACGGAGAGGCGTGTAATTATAGAGTCAACGGCTGCACTCGCAACTCCGGGGAGGACTTAGGCCACGTCCCTTGCCACGAGTTTGTCAAACGAGGGGGAAGACAAGAAGGCTCGGAAAGAGAGGGCCTACAGGGCCGGAAAGAAAACAACCAAGAGTGGGGATGAGAAGACGCTAAAGGTGAAATAACCATTTAAATGTAAAAACAATTTAGTGTGTGCTGTACATTTGTTATCACTGTTAATACACGGTACACATTTCTACAGAGCTGCCAACTTTTCCAAAAACCTTGGAGTGAGATTTGGTGGGGCCGACCCATATTTTGCCGCGTACAAAGCAATTTCTTTGGCTCTTTCAGCATTATTACACTTCAGGGTTTAAATGGGGATTTGATATATTTGAGGAATGGGGCTCTCCCTAGGGGGGTCTGTGGGTATGCCCCCCCAGGAAAAAAATTTGAAAAATAAACCATTAAATGGCACAAGAAATGGAGAAATCAAGTCTTGCATGATTTGTGCAAAACTATAGGGTTAAGAGCCTTTGTGTTGTAGTATTAACAGGTATTAGGGCATTTAGCATTTACATTATTAACTTCTTATAATATAAGAACTGACCCAGACAATGTGCCACACATAATGAACCACATGAACAGACAGTAGCTTATGTCAGCAACAGCTGAGAAGATTTGGGTCTGTGGTGAACAGGTCCAGGACCCGAAGTTAAATTAATGTTGAGGGATCAACTAAGACCACCGAAATTCTAAAGAATAAGAACCACTGATTTAAATAAATTCTAATCCTTTAACCCTCATCCTCAGTGCCCTACTTACTATATTTACTTTTTGGGGAAAATAAAGACTATTTGTTAATTTTATAAAACATTAAATGAATAATTTACAGTTACATTTAGAGATGCACCGAGGTTAGAGAAGCACAATAGTGGCCCAACGTTGCAGTATCGTATACACTATATAGTAGGCTATAGTATATATAGGCCTAGTATAGCTCAGATGTGTTTCATCAGATTTTTGCTCATGTTTACAACTTTATGCACATTCAAAATATAACTGTTATTGCTCCGCTGATATGGTGGATCTCATTTAGACTGTCTGACAGAAAAAGAGGCCCATTTGGGTCTCTGGTCTCTGACAAAGTTTAGAGGAGGCTGTACGCTGCGCATTATCGGAGGACTACACGGATGCAACGCGTCACTGCCCACAGCAGAGCGAGTCCACTAGCCGCGTTAGTCACCTCTAATGTTACAGAGAGAGTGGTCACAAAGCGACGGACGGTCTGTGATACTCAGAGCTCATACCTGAAGCCGGGGAAATGCACCTGGGATGGCTCGTTAAAAGAATGTTTTCAGTTTGCGACAACATGAAACTTCCACAGTAAGGGAGCACTCTTGAACCCCCACACAGTCTCTGAAAGCACAACTAGTCGATCACAAGTGGCTCAATAGGTAGATCTACAGATAAACTCATATTTCAGAAATTTGACCGACCGGGTTGACACTTCAGCCTGAGAAATCGGGGGGGTGGCGTGTGAGCGTGTGAAACCAGTCAAATGCGTGTGTCTCACGGCCAATGCGTGAGTGTTGGCAGCCCTGTTTCTATAATAATTAAGTAGAAGCACCCCGAACTACTGCTGTACATTTTTTGATAAGAGCTGGATTTGGCCCAACTCCTTCGCCACTTACAATGTGCCCCGGGAAGAGGACATCTTCTTGAAGCAGATGACATTTTGATGGCTTTACCTTTAGTCCATAGCTTTAACTCACCCACAAGAGGCCACGGGGGGACTGGACGGGCATAGAGACTCTCTGGTGGCCTCCTCTCCAGAGGCCACCAGAGAGTCATAAAACGTTCTGAGGAGAGTCCTGCACACTCCAAAGTACCTGAGTCTCCTCAGCAGATGGAAGGACCTCCGGCCCTTCTTGTAGAGTGCATGGGTGTTATCAGTCCAGTTCAGTTTATTATTAAGGTGAACACCTAGGAATTTGTAGCTCTCCACTAATTAAATGTCCGGGACTAGACAGGAGGTCTTCCACAGGGCTGGGACTTTCTCCAGGCTCAGGTTGAAAATGCCTGATCACACCACAGAACTGGCTTATCGTTATTGAGGATTGTTGAAGGTGGCAGGCTAAAGAGGGGAGGGGGGAAAGGGGAAGTAGGCCAGGGGAGGTGTGAAAGTGGGGGCTCGGAGGTGTGAAGAGGGTGAGGAGGCAGAGTCAAATCTTGACTCTTGAGTCCAAACCAGGCAAGGGGGAAGGCTGAAGTCCAAACTAAGGTCCAAACCTGTTGTGGTTTGGGGTTTTTGTTGGGTTTGTTTTCCCGTTTCTGCCCCCTTGTGAATGTCTCAGTGTTTTCCCAGG
>NC_048415.1:22120613-22145925 GCF_013103735.1 Etheostoma cragini
TGCATTTTCAATAAACGCTTTAGTGAAGCTCCCTCCGGCCTGCTGCCTGTTGCTTTTGGGTCCTCACCTCACCCCCCATCGTAACAAAACCAGGCACAGGCGAAATCCAAACAAAGGAACACTCACAGAGAAAGGCAGGAACACGGGCAGGGAAACGAAGACTGAGCAAACTCACACAAACGACGAACTGGACGTCATGCAGAACGGGACAAAATGACAAAGCACAAGACAAAAGGAACACAGAGGTTAAGTACAAGAGGTAATGAGGTAATAGGGAACAGTAGAGACGTCAGGTTAATCACATTAGGGCGGGGCAGGACAATCAGACAAACAAAGTGAAGCAAGACAAGACAAGACAAGACAAGACATTTATTACCAAAATAAAGCAGAAAGCAGAACAAACAGACACAGGGGAACAAGACAGGGCCAGGAACACAGGACCACAGAAAGGGCGGAAGACACTGGAAAAGAGGGGGCCGAGGGACGGGGAAACCCGGGGACAGAAGGACACTGGGGACAGAAGCAAAGCGGGAGCACTGGGGACAAGGACACAGGGGAGCATGGACAAAGGAGCCCAAGCAGGGAACAAGGAAGAGAACTAACGAGGGAGCGAGAATAGGACTGAGGAGGAGGGAGCGAGAGAGGGACCGAGGAGGAGGGAGGGACCGGAAGTAGGAGACCAAGGAGATGAAGGCGGGGACGGGAGAGAGATGACGGGGTGAGGAAACAGCCAGGAAGAGGAGGAGCCGAGAGAGGCGAGACGGGAGAAACAGGGAGACGAAGGAGGCGAGGAAATGAAGGAGGCGAGGTGACAAGACTAGAGGGGAGAGAAGACGGAGAGCGTAGACGGAAGAATTAAGGAGCCAAATGGCGATGAGACGTGACAAGAGACCAGACGAAGCAAGAGCACTGATAGGGAGCACAAGGAAGGAGGGCACTAAGGAGTCTAAAAAAAAAGGACTGGAGACCCATGGAGAGCGAGGGACCAGAGGAGAGAAGACCGAGGAGGGACAAAGGGTAGGGACACAGGGAGAAAGCGAGCGGGACACAGAGAGAGAAAGACACAGAGAGCAAGACAGAGGGAGAGAAAAAGGCAGAACGTGGGAGATACAGAGACACACTCAGATAGAGAGAGAGGGAGTGAGAGAGACAGACAACAAACAGAACAAAGAGAAAGAGAGACACAGAGGACAAGACAGACACAGGGAACCAAAGGGACAGAGGGGAAAAGAAAGAGAGCAGGATCGACAGGGAGAGAGATACACCCTCAAACAGACAGAAGAAAGGGTGAGACAGAAAGACATTGAATAGAAAGAGAGAGAGAGAGAGAGAGACACAGAGAACAATACAGACAGACACAGAAAGCACGAGAGACAGGGCGATGGAGACGAGTAATCGGGATGGGGCGAGGATGAAGACAAGAGAGGAATAGGAGGAGAGGGACAGAGAAAAGGAGCGAAGAAGCATGCAGGGACAGGGACAGCGCGGCGCAGAGAGAGCAAACGGGAGAAAAACTCAGAGATGATGCGATGGACTGGAGAAAACATAGAGGCTCAGGGAGAGTCACCCACACAAATAAGCAGAAAAAGGGACAGAAACCCAGAGAGCAGGACAGACACGGGGAAAGAGAGAGACACCAACACAAACAAACGGAAAAAAACAACGCAAAAGGGACAGAGCGAGAGGGACACACCGAGAGACTGGACGAACGGAGAGGGAGACCAAGAGACCCAGATAGTGGGACAGAAAGAGAGCAAGACAGGCGAGGGACAGAAAGAGGGATTGTGTGGGCGAGACAGTGCGACACAGACAGAGTGAGAGGAACGCGGGGAGTCAGACAGACAGACACATGGAGAGAGGAAAGCGCAGGGAGAGGGGAAAAGAGGAAAACACGGAGTGGGACCGAGCGCGGGGGAAACACAGAGAGACTGGACGAGTGGGGTGGAGAGACAAAAAGGGAGAAAACAAGACGCAAAAGGCCAGACAGACAAAAGAAATCGAGACAGACTGGGGACAGAAAGCAGAGAAGGGACTAGGAGTAGGGACAGAGAGGGAGACAAAGACATTGAGAGCAAGAGGCAATGGGGGAGACAAAGCGATACGGAGTGAGTGAGAGGGACAAGGTGAGCTGGACAGACACATGGAGAGGCAGAGACAAAGCGAGAGGTACACAGAGAGACAGCGGCAGTAAAGCAAGCAAAGAGACAAGTAACAAGGCAGGGGACAGAACAAGAGGCGACTAGACCACGGAGATGGACGGGGCAAGGAGACAAAACGAGGGGAACACTGACACAGGGACAGAAGAGCGACACACACAAACAAACAGAAAAAGGGAGAGAGGTACAGAGACGCAGAGAATATGGGTGACTCACTAACACAGGGACCGAAGACGGATCGAGGGAAGGGATGTAGGAGGCTCGAGGGGATGCATGAGGGTGCCCGGGAGAGGGCGCACTGGGGACCCAAGAGCGGGTATGCAAAAAAAAACACGAGAGGGCGCACTAGGGACGTGAGGAAGCCCCCGGGGGGGGCTCACGGAAGAGCCCGCGGAGGAGCTCATGGAAGAGCCCGTGGAGAGGCTCACGGAAGAGCCCGCGGAGAGGCTCACGGAAGCACCCGTTAAGGGGCGCACAGAAGACCCACGGGGAGACTGGACGGGCATAGAGACAAACGGATCGGGTTCAGGGACAATTTTGGGTGGGACGGACGGAGCGGCGAGACTACAGACGGATCAGGTGTAGGAACAAATTTGGATGGGGTGGACGCAGGGACAGGAAGGAAGACAGGGACAGGAATGGTGACAGGGACAGAGACAGTGATCGGGAGAGGGACAAAGACCAGGACAGAGACAAACACAGGGACTAAGACAAGCATGGGGACAGATGAAGGCACAGGGACAAGCACAGGGACAGGGATACAAACAGGCACAGAGACAGGGACAGGAACAGACACAGTGACAGGGATGAACACTGAGAAAGGGACGGACACAAGACCAGGGAGACAAGGACTAGTGGAGGCTAAGACATGGGGAACAGGGGTCCCTGAGGACCTGGGACTAAGGCCAGGAACAGAGGAAGCCAGGGGACTAGGTCCCGGGGGACCCCTAGAACTGGGACCAGGGGGATCCCGGGAGCCAATGCCCAGAGAGGGCAGAGGCCCAGACACCTGCTCGGGGTAGGGGGCACCGACCATCGACCGAGGGCCACAAACGTTGGCCGGGGGGGACGTTGGGTCTGGGGGACCGGTCGGAACGTCTGGGTCTGGGGGGCCGGTCGGATCGTCTGGGTCCGCAAAGGCTCCCAGCGAAGACTGGCCAGTGAACACTCCCTGTGAGACAGTCTTTGCTGGTGCTGGCTGGGGGTCCGCGTCGGCAGCAATCGATGGCTGGGGGTCCGCCTCGTCGGCGGAAGCCGGCGTCTGGGGGTCTGCCTCGTTGGCGGAAGCCGGCGTCTGGGGGTCCGTGCGGCTCCCAGGGAGGACTGTCCAGTGCTGACTCCCTAGGAAGCAGTCTTTGCGGGCGCCGGCTGGGTGTCCGTAGTGACGGATGCCGGCTGAGGGTCTGGGGCGGCTGTGGGAGTTGTCGACCGGGGCTCCGCGGCGGCGGCAGTCGGCGGCTGCTCGAGGGCCTGTTTCCCGGGGCCTACAGATCAGGGCAGGTTCCCGACGTGAAGCGCCGAGAAGTCCGACGGGGGCCCCGACGTCCCCCCTCACGTCCCCGGCCCCCACAGTTTCCAGAAAAAACGGCCAGGTGGGTGCCCTCAAAGACCTGTCGATGCTTCTCCTCTTTCTGTTTGAGCCACCCATGAAAATGCTCGAATAGAGAGCTACACACCCTGGACTCCTCTCCGGGGGGAGCCGTGGGAGGTCTGGGAGGAGCCGGTGAAGGAACCGGCTGGGGAAAAAACACTGCCCCAATAGCAACTGTTTTGGTGAGTTCAGGCGTAGGCGGGCAAGTGAGTGAGCCAGTGGACAACGTTGATCGGTAACCCTCCAGTCTCTTCCTTATGTCTTCCAGATGCGGAACAAAGTGGCTCACCCACGGCCTCTCCTTGAACCACCTCTGCTGTTTGGCAATCCTCTCAAGAATGGGGGACTGCTCAGTGGGGCCGGAGTTTGTGAGTGCAGCAACAGTTCCTTCAAACTCCGACACCCTGGCCTCAAACAGGCGCCTCTCTGCTGGGTCCATACTATGGCTTTGTCATTCTGTTATGGTGGGGGGTAGGTGAGGACCCAAATGCAGAGAAGAGAAGCAGGCCGAAGCAGGTATGCAGGGATTTATTTAATGACAGTCCAAAATACATGAGACAAAAGGAAAAGCCAGAGCAAAAATCCAAACAAATGTCCAAACCAGGCTGAAGTCCAAACTAAGGTCCAAACCAGGCACAGGGGAGTCCAAACAAAGGAACACTCACAGGGGAAGGCAGGAACACGGGCAGGGAAACGCAGACTGAGCAAACTCACACGAACGACGAACTGGACGTCATGCAGAACGGGACAAAATGACAAAGCACAAGACAAAAGGAACACAGAGGTTAAGTACAAGAGGTAATGAGGTAATAGGGAACAGGTGAGACGTCAGGTGAATCACATTAGGGCGAGGCAGGACAATCAGACAAACAAAGTCTTAAGACATGAAGCTGATTACCAAAATAAAGCAGAAAGCAGAACAAACAGACACAGGGGAACAAGACAGGGCCAGGAACACAGGACCACGGAGAAAACAGACAAAAACACAAGGAGGCCAAAGAAAGGGAAACACACACCCAAACAAAAACCCCAAACCACAACACATTTCCAAGCCTGTACTTTGTTACTTTTACTTGAATAAAGAAGTTAAATTAGTACTTCTGAGTATTTTTAACACAAGTATCTGAACTGAGTACTTTTGTCCTCTCTGCCGGTGGGATGGAGGCGTTAGGGTAGAGTGAGACTTTACGAACTTTACTTGTTCCGGTAACAGGTTAGTTTCCAATCACAGACAATGTTGTTCTGGGTGATACACTGCGTTGTTTTGGCCTCTAGCTCAGACAAAGTTAGCCTTTTAGCGTGTACCTGCAGTGAGCCATGAGTGCTGTACAACTAGTAGAACTGAATCCCAAGTCTCGCGAAGGTAAACCTTCTAGATTAGCTGTTTTGCATTTACTGACTTAACACTTGGCTCAGAAAAATTTATACAAAATACATATACTATATATACTATAACCTCGTTTATAGGCTTATGAACAGCTTAAACTACCCTACAATATTCTTAAGGTGACTTTGTTATTGTCTTAATGTGGCTGTTAAAATTCAAGTCAAAATCCATGACTACAACAAGATTTCTGGCTTTGTATGTTTTTAATGTTGTTGTTTAAAGCTAAACGCGAACTTTTAATTGTTCCTCTTTTGCTCCAAAAACAACCACCTCATTTTTTCTTAATTTAATTATAAAGTTCTAGTACATTCAGTTGTTAATTTGTTCAATGCACTTAGTCATTTTTTGTATTGGACTTTAGTCCCCTGGCAGTAAGGTTATGTAATTTTGTGGTTCATCCGCATAACTGTGGTAACTTATTTTGTGATTTTCCATAATCTGAGCCAGTGGAAGCATGTAGATGTCAAACAGAAGAGGCCCCAGAGCAGAGGCATGGGGAATATAGCCACAAAGTAGTCCCTATTATTCAAGCAGGATTCAAACCAGTTTAGTACTGAGCCAGAAAGGCCAACCCATTGTGAATGTCATTAAAGACTTTGACAAGAGCCGTCTTTGATATGACAAAGGTTAAACGTGGCAACACATGTAGGACAATATTAACTGCATCAAACTAAAATGTACCTTGAATCTATTCTGAATACAATAAAACCTTTTGGGATACTTGTGCTTTGCGAGATATGAGTAGAAAAATATATACAATGTAAGTGAGCAAAAAAAGGAAAAAATAAATAAATAAATAAATAAGTAAAATAAACCAGGGCATGTGATGTGAAATTATACACATGAAGTCCGGGGGACAATGCGAGCGTAGTAGAAAAGCAATAAACTGAACAGGTCCCCGTGACATGAAGGACAATCGAAGGGCTCATTTCGGAAGTCTCTCCGGCTATAAAATAAACTTTGAAAAAAGCGAGATGTTTCCTCTTAATCAGGCAGCCACTTTAATCCCTGCATCACATTTCCCTTTTTAGAATTGTCAACAAGGGCTTTAAATATCTTGGAATGGAAATTACTCCTACTTTTTTGTCCCTCTTCACAAAGAATTTTCACATCCTGTTCGAAAAATGTAAAGAAGACATGGACTGGTGGATGAATCTCCCGCTGTCCTTAGCAGGTCGAATTAATCTTATTAAAATGGTTGTGTTACCAAAATTCCTCTACCTCTTCCAAAATATCCCCATCCTGATTAAGAAATCATTTTTTGTATCATTAGAGAGGAGTGTATCATCGTTTATTTGGAACGGTAAGCCACCCAGAATTAAAAGAAACACCCTCCAGAACGGGCATGAGGTCCCAGCTGTCCCAACGGGCATGAGGTCTGGATGCAAATGGAGCGCGCCTTTTGCTCACTTGATTTAGGTTCCATTCTATGTGCCCCATCTCCCCCCCTTGAAGCCAATTTTGCACTAACCCATTGGTCTATCACTCAATTAAAATTTGGTCTCAATTTAGACAACATTTTAAGTTGCAGACAACATCCATACATTCCCCCATAAAGAATAATGATAACTTCCCACCTTCTCTCTCAGATTCAACCTTTGGAACTTGGTCCTCAAAGGGCATTAAGTCTATTTCCAATCTGTTTGTGGATGGCAAGTTTGGATCATTTGCCCAACTCTCTTAATTATTTAATTTGCCAAAGTCTCACTTTTTTAGATTTCTCCAAATTAAACACTTTGTCATGAAAAGCATAACCTCCTTTCCAGATTTGCCACTAAGCAACATGGTTGAGCAGATCCTTTTGTTATCCCCTTCACGTAAAGGTGTAATCTCAATTCTTTACAACGGCGTCTGCCAAATCTCCCTGCACTCTTTGCATGATGTCAGGAGACTTTGGGAGGAAGATCTTGATGAGGAATTTATAGATGATCAATGGAAAGCGGTGCTAGACTTAGTACATACATCTTCTCCTTGTGCCAGACACAGCGTGATACAACTCAAAATAGTTCTAAGAGTACACTTGACCAAGACAAGACTGGTGAAAATCTTCCCTAATATGGACACCTCATGCCCTCGCAGTAAAGGTCAACCAGCGGAACATATACAAATGTTCTATTCTTGCCCCAAAATTACTCGCGCCTACTTTAAGATGCTTCGAAGAAACATCGACCTTAACCCTGTAAGTGCCCTATTTGGATTAGCCCTTGAAAATTGCTTTGTAGCATTCACTTCCCTGATTGCCAGGCGTCTCATCCTGCTCTCCTGGAAGGAACATGCTCCCCCCAGCTTCGCAAGATGGATTAGAGATGTTATGTATTTCCTAAAACTCGAAAAGATCAGATACACCCTTAAAGGCTCCCTGCAAACATTTTTTTATTACAATTATTATTATTTTATTTTTTTCTTCCCTTATTTTTTTATTTATTTTTTTCCTTCTTTACGTATTTCATTTCACTTGACTTATTTACTGAGATATCTTACTTTTACTATTATTGTCACTTTTTCCCCCATTCATTTCTGTACTGGTGTCCATTTATTTAGATACTGAATGTTATATGCTCCTTCTCCAATCCCTCGTTGGACAATTACTCCAATGGACAATTACCTTTCATGTTGGTTAATTTCTGCATAACACAACCATATATTGTTTGTAAGTATTTGGTCAATTATGTGCTGGAGAAAATGCTACATTGTTTATGGAAAATCAATAAAAATTGTTAAACAAAAAAAAAATACTCTGTAGTAGAAGTACTAATTTAACTTCTTTACTCAAGTAAAAGTAACAAAGTATAGGCTTGGAAATGTACTTAAAGTATAAAAGTAAAAGTAGCCTTGCAAATGAAAACCATTTTTTAGAGTGCAAGCTGAGAAACTTCAGTGGACATGGAAAAAGGCTCTTTAAATGCCATTGGCTATATTTTGAATGGATATCTGCCAATAGGCCTACAACATCACATATGATTATTTTGACAGAGACTGGGACTCCAGGTTAATACGATTCTGACTGAGCAGCAAGATATGAATTCAATTGTGATTCTGTGAGAATTCACAGATCCAGTTCCACTTTTTTAATCTTCCCCTCAACATTTAAAGTAGTCTTCATGTACAGTATGTGTGTGCTCAAATATAGCTTCTGGAAAGAAAAAAGCCTGTTTTTATTATTTTATTGTTAAATTATG
The DNA here is from genome assembly GCF_013103735.1 of Etheostoma cragini. Lineage (NCBI taxonomy): Eukaryota > Metazoa > Chordata > Actinopteri > Perciformes > Percidae > Etheostoma > Etheostoma cragini. The sequence continues at coordinate 22,128,927 of NC_048415.1, forward strand.
AATTATGAAATCATCAGTTTTGGAGAAAATGAATGGCCCACCTGAAAGGTATTACAATACCAGTCAGGACATTTCATTACATGATTTGGTCAAAATACTACATTATTGGGTTATATTTACATTAAGTAAATGCAAATCTTATAACATTTTTAAGTTTTATTACAGTTTCAGGAAATTCAGCCTAAATGTCCATCCATTCATCTATCTTTGTTTGCTTATCCGGTGATGGGTCGCGGGGGCAACAGCTCCAGCAGGGGACCCCAAACTTTCCTTGTCATTAGAGTAAAATGTTCCATAAAAAAAATTGCACATGTGAAAATTCAGATTAAAAGGATATAGGTTTCAGATTTTTTAAATACACAGCCCGTCCTCACCCAGTAAATTAATAGGTACAGTAGGTTTCTTGTTGGGCGGCACAATCTAAGATGGTAAAGTATTAGAGTGCCAAATTCCACGTAAGGAGGCAAGTTGGTGTGGTGAATAGGCCAAAAAACACAGGAAACTAGGTTCTTGTTCTGTGTGAAGCCATTGGTCACTTGTTGAAATTAATCAAGTTTATGGACCTGGACCCTGGATTTCCACCAACTGGGTTACAGCTGTGGATAGCTCTGCTGCGTGTCAGATCTGTGCTCCGCCTTCCTTCAATAACCAGCAGGTCCGGACTTGTTGCGGAACGGCTGCGGCCATGACTGACAAGTTAAGTCACAACATCTCGCGGATTCACGAATGATCGCGCGATAGAAAAGGATATAGTCTCTATAAACAGAACCACAAAACCTCTGACCCCTTGACTTCAGGCCCTTCCTCCCCATAATGACATTTTCAAGGTGTAGTGCAGGGAATTATGATCCGAAGTGAGCACAGTGTATTTTATTTTGAAAATGAACGTGATGTTTTTTTTTTTTTTCTGTGCTTGACTTCTTGTCCCGCACAATCTGCCCTTTGATGAATTGCTGCTGAGCTCTCCAGCATCCGGCAAAAATAGAATCTCTGCGTATCCGGAGGGCTGTGGATCGCCGGAAGCAATTTTGTTGCCTAAATTTAAATAGCTCCATTTCACATGTTTAAAACTGCGCCTGGTTATGTTAAAATGAAAACGTTGCATGATTAAAATTTCCACCTCTATCATATGTTACGGTCATGCGGACATCTTTGAAACGCCACCATGCTGCAGTTAACAAAAATGGTCATATATATAAATGACAATCTACCTATTCTGTTGTTTAGGTACGAGGATGTGTAAATAACGATACTTGCATGTAATAATAATTCCTTGTAATCACACACGCCACAAAGCAAAACTGTAAATGTGTGCTCAGACAAAACACATGGTGAATTTAGGACTGTACAATATATTTGCACATAATGACGACAGTAAGGCCATCTCTGAAATTGCTCCCTACTAATAGTACAACAACTTTATTATTGTATTCTATTCCATTTTTTTAAGCAACACTTCCAATTTTACAAGTGCCCACAATTTAATCTATGACTGCTACACTACACACTACACCATGTAGTGTGTAGTGTAGCAATAGAAATAGTTTGAATACAAGATAAATAAATGCATGTATAATATATGAGTATACCATAAAATGTCAAAATACCAACCTGCTGCATTGAAGGGATACATAACCCAAGCATACTGAGCCCTGTTATTTGGGAAGTACTTTTGAAACAATCCTCTAAGGGAAGAGATGTGCTGCTTCATACATGGGATCACTGTGGTGGCTCCAGAATCAGTGGTTTAATAGAAATGTTAACAGGTTGATTTCTGTTAATAACAAACACAACTATAGTCAATAGAAAAAGAAGAATATACACAATGATGATGATTCATACCTGTCTAAAATATCTAATATCTGGCTACTATAGAACAAACTGAGGTCTGTCTATTAAATGGATGAGCAGTAAATTAACAGACAAATGAGTAGATTTAATCCCGTTGGTTTACTTCATGGCCAGTATGAACAGAAGTATTGTCAAAAGATCCAACCTTTAACTGAAGGGCTTCAATGCATAACATGGTAAGAAGTTGTATTAACTAATTCAGGAGGAAATAAGTAAGTAAATTTGTGTGTTGGTGATATAGAATGTTTAGATCTGGTTTACTGCATTGCAAATAATAGCAACAAAATCCACTCAACCAACAAATAAGGACCACTAGGTTTATGTTGAACAGCCAATGGAAGTGCCAGGAATGTTTAATTAAATCAAGTGCTTCTAAGGCTGTTCATGTATAGTTTTCCCATTTACTACAGTTATAACATGACCACGAGGAAAGGTATCATTTAGCAAACCAGACACTTGTAATTCTGTCTTGTCTCTTGTATGACACAAACAGCTGTCTGCTAGCAGTAGTATAAAATAATAAACACTTATCTCATCAACACAAAAAATTCTAACTTATTTAAAAGATACAGTGCCTTGCGAAAGTATTCGGCCCCCTTGAACTTTTCAACCTTTTGACACATTTCAGGCTTCAAACATAAAGATATACAAATTTTATTTTTTGTTAAAGAATCACCAACAAGTGGGACACAATTGTGAAGTGGAACGAAATCTATTGGATATTAACTTTTTTAGCAAATAAAAAATTAAAAAGTGGTGCGTGCAAAATTATTCGGCCCCCTTGCGTTAATACTTTGTTGAGCCACCTTTTGCTGCGATTACAGCTGCAAGTCGCTTGGGGTATGTCTCTATCAGTTTTGCACATCGAGAGACTGAAATTCTTGCCCATTCTTCCTTGCAAAACAGCTTGAGCTCAGTGAGGTTGGATGGAGAGCGTTTGTGATCAGCAGTTTTCAGATCTTTCCACAGATTCTCGATTGGATTCAGGTCTGGACTTTGACTTGGCCATTCTAACACCTGGATACGTTTATTTGTGAACCATTCCTTTGTAGATTTTGCTGTATGTTTGGGATCATTGTCTTGTTGGAAGATAAATCTCCGTCACAGTTTCAGGTCTTTTGCAGACTCCAACAGGTTTTTATCCAGAATGGTCCTGTATTTGGCTGCATCCATCTTCCCCTCAATTTTAACCATCTTCCCTGTCCCTGCGGAAGAAAAGCAGGCCCAAACCATGATGCTGCCACCACCATGTTTGACAGTGGGGAGGGTGTGTTGAGGGTGAAGAGCGGTGTTGCCTTTACGCCAAACATATCGTTTTGCATTGTGGCCAAAAAGTTAGATTTTGGTTTCACATTTGGTGTCCACATGTTTGGTGTGTCTCCCAGGTGGCTTGTGGCAAACTTTAGACGAGACTTTTTATGGATATCTTTGAGAAATGGCTTTCTTCTTGCCACTCTTCCATGAAGGCCAGATTTGTGCAGTGTACGACTGATTGTTGTCCTATGGACAGACTCTCCCACCTCAGCTGTAGTTCTCTGCAGTTCATCCAGAGTGATCATGGGCCTCTTGGCTGCATCTCTGATCAGTCTTCTCCTTGTCTGAGCTGAAAGTTTACAGGAACGGCCAGGTCTTGGTAGATTTGCAGTGGTCTGATACTCCTTCCATTTCAAAATGATCGCTTGCACAGTGCTCCTTTGGATGTTTAAAGCTTGGGAAATCTTTTTGTATCCAAATCTGGCTTTAAACTTCTCCACAACAGTATTACAGACCTTCCTGGTGTGTTGCTTGGTCTTCATGATGCTCTCTGCGCTTTCAACAGAACCCTGAGACTATCACAGAGCAGGTGCATTTATACAGAGACTTGATCACACACAGGTGGATTTTATTTATCACCATCAGTCATTTAGGACAACATTGGATCATTCAGAGATCCTCGCTGAACTTCGGGAGTGAGTTTGCTGCACTGAAAGTATAGTTGCCGAATAATTTTGCACGTACCACTTTTCAGTTTTTTATTTGCTAAAAAAGTTTAAAATAGCCAATACATTTCGTTCCACTTCACAATTGTGTCCCACTTGCTGGTGATTCTTCACAAAATAAAAATAATAAAAATGTTATATCTTTATGTTTGAAGCCTGAAATGTGTCAAAAGGTTGAAAAGTTCAAGGGGGCCGAATACTTTCGCAAGGCACTGTATATATGTAGATATCAGTATATCAATGCCAGTACTCACACCTGTAATCAGAGTCTGGGAGTTTAGGTGTGAGCTCACACTGCAGGTCCACACCAAGGATGGTGAGGAGCTGTATCAATAAAATCATACTGTTATGTTTTTTGGTGTCATGAATTCCACTTTCAGTGTGATTCTTGTCAGGTTATTCAGAAAGCATTTCACTGCTACAAGGCTTTTCGCTTAGTTTTCAGGACATCAGGTCACCAATAAGATTTGCCTCCACAACAACATGAGTGATGAATAAGAGCCTGGCCGTGCTGTCCGCTTGTACAGGATCCTTTGCTCCAAGGTTCTAATTAGCACATCTACACAGACAACCCATCACCCTCCAGCGAGGCTATACGTTGGTCTCAAGGCCATTCATGTCAATAATGCACTGTCCTTTGCACTTTTTCAGGTGCCTTGGAGAAATTGGTGGTTTCTTCCTCTGTGAAGGCGGCCAGACGCCCTCTTCCAGCTGCATCAGCCGTGCCACACTGGAAGGCATAAGCTCATGTTTCACCCCTGAAGAAGGGGGCCGGTAGTTGCCATTGTTGTTGTGACAGTTCATCAGAGGTGGGATGTTCATTACGGGTTTGCGCTCACAGATCAAAGGCACCTGAGGACCGAGAGGGTTAGAGGAAGGAAAGAAGGAAGGGATTTAGGAAGTGAAAGAAAAAGTGAAAGAATGTCAGGAAGGTAGGCTTCAGGTGTCAACTATTAAAGTTTTATATTGTGAAGAAGTGTAGAATTTATTAAGTAAATATAAATTATTTAAATGTGTAATTACTTACAAAACATCAACAAAAGACAGAAACTGAATGTCTTGTTTTATAGTTTCAGAAAGTAGTATTGACAATATTGACAACTTTTAATTGTAACAGCTCAAACAATCAGAACCATTCCTCACTGTTTTGAAGTACCCTTTTAATGACAAACTTAGTTTGTGTCACAATTGTGCAAGTCTCATAGTTGTATAACTTTCTGCATAGAAAAGAACTGTAGCCATAATAAAAAACTCACCCCATCTCCCTCTTTTATGAAGTCTTTTCTGCAGATGTGTGCCATGATGCCTGTGGCCAAAGCATCCCCCATTACATTTACCATAGTACGGAATCTGTCTCTATACAAGAGGAAGACATGTGAGAGAATGAATTGAAGTTTAACCTGAAATATTTAGGGACATTTTGGCCAAAGGAAGAGGAGATGAAGAAGATGAGGCTCGTGTTTTTGCTCTGTTGAAATTAGTTTGGATCTGTTACGCAAAAGGGATTGAAGTGAACACACATGTTACTTACAATGCCCAATCCACTGCAATGATGAGAGTGATGTCATCAGTTGGCAACCCAACGGATGTTAGCACTATCACCATGGTTACCAGTCCAGCTTGTGGTATCCCTGCTGCACCAATACTGGCTGCAGTGGCTGTAATACTTGAGGTTAAGAGAGAAACCTAATGTTAATTAATATATCATAATAAATTACAGATTCTATTTCCGGTTGCGGCGGCTCTTTTTTGAAGTTTTCCAATATGCTGGTCTGACGTATTAAACGGTGGGGGGGTTCAAACGCTCATCAACGACTGCAGACATATTTACTGTGATTTACTGGATTGCTGGATGAAGGCAGGAACCTACCAAGAAATGTGTGGCTCTTCTATAGGTAACTCCAGGCTGGGAGAGCTCACCCTGATTTAATACTGTGTTTTGATACACTATGGTAGGAATTACTGAGAAAACATTGATTGATGCTAACATAACAGGGTGTCCAAAACATGAAAGCATCTCGGATCCATCATTGATCTTTGTGTCTTAGCTCTGTTTATGTGTCAGGTTTAAAGCTAGCATTGATAAACTGGTGACAGACATCTCCCTACATCTGTGCTGCAACTAATCAGGTCAAAATATCACAGAAAACACTAATTACATTAGATATTTTGAAAGCCATGTATTACACATAATGTATTTCTTTTATCAAGTCCAAAGGATTTATTGCCATTACTGTCATTGCTTTAACCTGTTCAGTAACACTTGAAAATATATGGTTTTCTCACCTAAATTTTTACCCTTAAAAAAGTGCTGCTGTTTCCACATGCTTTGGCCCTCTGGGCAGTGTGACACTAGGCCTTACTGACACAGAGCTACAGAGGTTAGAACACAGAATTTCTATTTCCGTCCAAGTAAATCATCTGAAAAATGAATAAAAAGCACTACTGTAAGCATATTATAGGGGCTATATACTAAAATAGTACCGTAGCCACATGTCTCAACTTAGAACAGAAAAAATCCAGAAAAAAATAACTTATAAAATGGATTTTATATGAATGTATTTCTAAGATATGTCTGTGCGTTTGTCTTATTTCTTATTTCTAAAAAAGCCAAAAAAGTGCTAAATACAAAACTTCTGAAATACAAAAACACATCCACATCACTCACAGATATGTCTGAAAGAAGTACATACATAGATTTATAGTAATAAGTAATCATAATTTTATGAAATGGTGAAATGCCATCAGAAGTCCATATTTTTGCCTTCAGACAGCTGTAAGAGATCACAGGAATAGTTTTTGTTGGCCATGTTTGGTATCAATCAACTCATCGTCTTATTGGCTACACAGATATGCCAGTTTTATGACCTTATCTTCTAATTTGTGGGCTACACTGTCAATCTTTCCCACGTGGGCCCAATGGGGAGTGTGAGATTTCATTTGCTTAGCTTGGGGGTATCTTGAGATACACTGATGCTATTGGCTGGGAACAAGGTTCATTGCAATCTGCACAAGCCAGAGAATGTAACGGTGTCTTTGGTTTTGCTGTAGCCCGCCCACGGAAAAAGATACACACGATAGAAACCAAGAAATGATGCACTATCTAGATTTCTCTACGTCAAAACTTGGGCTGAAACTACAAGATTGTGAAGGGACCAGATAATTATGGATTACAAGGCTTGGATATTCTAATACCTTAGGGTGTTTTCGATGTAGAAAACTAAGGTTTTTGGCGATCTTTCACCGCTGTGATTAAAGACACGAGGAGACGGGTAGGAAACACACACTCGATTAGAATCAAATCTTTCTGTGTTTCTTTACTTCAGAACATGATTATAACCGTTTTGAGTCACCTTATTGCTTCGTTTGGCTCGATGGAATCAGGAGACTTTAAGCTTTCAAATGATGTATGGCATGAGCATGTTTATGACGGTTTAATGCTTACAATTTATGAGAGAAGTCAGCACTTCCCAAAAACGGCGAGTTTATCTTCCGTGGACGGGAACTATGCGCTCAAGAATCCCAAAGATAATTATTATTTAGTATGTGTTAATGAGCTTAGAAGCACGGCCCACTGACCTGATGGTGATGATCTGGCCAAAGTCCAGCTCGTAATTGTTAACTTGTGCAATGAATATTGCTGCTACAGCCTCATAGAGAGCTGTGCCATCCATATTGATTGTGGCACCCACAGGGAGCACAAAACGGATGATGCGGCGGTCAATGTGGTTGTTCTCTAAGAGGCACTTGAAGGTTATGGGCAATGTTGCAGAGCTGAGGAAGACAAAGTGCTCAGAACATAAAAACACAAAAATAGCTGAAACATTAATGAACAAGAAGATATGCAATAATTTTGCATACAGCAGATGCTTTTTGTTGATCTAGTAGTACAGAACACACTAGGACTGCAAAATTAATCAAATTTTAATCACAATCATGGTTTTGGCTTCCCACAATCAAATTTGCGTGATCGAGCAATATTTTAAACGAGTCATTTCATAGAAACCGTAAACCACTCATGTGCCAGTAAGAGTTCTTCCCTGCACCGCGCAGCTTAGTTTCTAGTTTCTTTTCAAGTGTTCCTTTACAGTTGCCTCTTTTCCCCACACACACCAGATGATTTCTGATCTCTCAAAGTCCCTTTGAGGCTTTTCTTGATACTGTTCCAGTAAATGGAGTGGTATTAGGACTCAGAGATACAACATTTTAATTCACACAAGAGAAAATAAAAAACACTTGTCACCCTGCAGTCATTTTCTCTACCTAGAAGAGGTTGCCAGGGCGATGAGAAGGGCTTGCAGAATTCCCCGTATGTAAACGATGGGGCTCTTTTTTGTGATGAAGAAGTACATGGCCGGAAGGATGAACAAGCCGTGCAACACTAGGCCAAACACCACAGTTATGGCATAGAAACCCAGCTTTTTCCCCATAGCTGACGGATCGCTCATCTCCAGGATTTTACCGGCCACCAGGAACACAATGCCGAATGGGAAGTACCTGTCAGGGCAAGGAATAACTAAAAGTCAGCAAAAGTGGCTTTTTTATGCTAAAGGATAGATGGTAACGTTTCTAATATTCAGAGAGAACAGGCAACAGCAGGAATTTCACATCAGCTAACTTTACCTTTTTTATACTAACATTTATAGATACCAATGCATCTACTTGTTGTAAAGAGTACAGAAGCAACCTTCTTTTGTACATTGTGCAAGCAACATTGTGAAGTCGGAATTATTTTTCATTGTAACTACATGTGTCATGTTGCAGAGCTAAAAGATGTCTACCAGCGTATAGCACGTATTAAAAAAACTTTGGACGTGCCACAAACACTTTAACATGTAATTTTTTGTCCAAGATTATTTTTGGGGAATCATTTTATCCCTCTATTGACAGGACAGCTGAAAAAGTATAAGGGGGAGAGAGAGGGGGAATGACATGCAGGATAGGGCTGCAGGTCGGAGTCAAACCCTGGCCCGCTGCATTGAGGAATAAACCTCTATGTATGGGCATGGGTAAACTGTCATTTTTAGACAGAGACTGGTAAAAAAAAGAATACTAAAAAATGTCCATATTTAAGCTATTGTAAGTATATTAGTACAATTGTGTTATGTAAATAATCCTGTTAACACAGGTTTAAAAAATATTTTTCAAAAACCAATTTGGTATGGTCTTATTTAATTGATATCTGACATCTTGTTTACATGAACTAGTGTTTATGTAACCCACCCTAAATCTGATGGTTTTCTTTAAAACTTAAGTAGGGATTATGTGTTATTGTGATCAATAATGGTCACAACACAAAGTATGAGTTTCCTATGTTCACTTTATTAATCAGACACCAATAGTTCAGGTTACGACACTTTGTGTTAATTTTAATTCTCAACACTTTTCAGCAGTGGTAAACATTTTCCGGTAATGCCCACTAGGTGGCCACTGCGCAGCGCTGGTGTTCTTTTCTGAACCTGTTGCAGAGGGAGAAAAAAAACATCGAAGGTGTAGCTCTGAAAGAAGAAGAGAATAATATCCTGAAGAGTGAATTATTTTGTTATTTCTGTTGATGGTGGCGTCTGAAAACCTTTTCTGTTAACATAGGTAAGCTCATATATCATGGTTATTCCTAACTTATACCCTGGACAAGTTTTAAAACTTCGATGTTAGTATGCAGTTGAAATGAAGGGACACGGTATTAATGGCTGCTGTACTAGCTAGTCCTAGAAGCGTGGGTCTTGTTCTCAATGTCAATGTAGTTGCTAAACTGTATGTTTTTATGCAAATTATTAGTTAAAACATATGTGGCCAAATATTAAATTTCATATGCTGTGCTGACTCTAGAGTTGGGCTCATAGTATGTATATAGCATGTATATTGCTGTAGTTTGATCTGAACGTAAAGAACATGGCGTAGTGCTTGTTTTTTTTCTTCTTTTTTTTCTTCGTTCTTTTCTGAACCTGTTGCAGAGGGAGAAAAAAAACAGCGAAGGCGTAGCTCTGAAAGAAGAAGAGAATAATATCCTGAAGAGTGAATTATTTTGTTCTTTCTGTTGATGGTGGCGTCTGAAAACCTTTTCTGTTAACATAGCTGTACTGAGGGACTGTGAGCGAGACTGCGCGGGTACGACGGAGGAGCGGTGTGTTGCCATTCCGGCGGACATAGCGGGAGAGAGCGTGGTGGACAGCGGGCTGGACTCTGAACTTCAGGCCTGAGTTTGGAATTCCATTTCTACTATCTCATCAACGAGGTCTTTCCCTCCTGGGGAGTTGAAGGAAAACGTTGGATATATATATATATATATTTTTTTTTTATGAGCTCAAACAGGTACTGGGTTGTGCACAACTAAACTAAATTGACTATTGCTGCAGCAAAACTTAAACAGGTAGTTGGTTTGTTTGTTTGTTTTATTTTCTTCTGGCCAGAACGTATGTCATCAGTATTTCCTGACATTTTAGTTAGTAAGTGAGAGTGTCACATTCATTGTTGGACATTGGAAATAGTAATTTTTTTTTTCAAAAGAGTTAAAGCGCAGTTGTGTTTTCATTTCTCTGTGTGAAGTCAATACTCATCTACAGCCAAAGACTAATTAGTTATTAAGTGTCAGATCATTTGATATCTATTTCCTCTTTAATCTCTCGAACCAGGACATTGCTAAAAAGTAATTAAGTAGTGATCCCAGACCTTGAGATTATTTTTTTCCAGGTAATGTTGGAGGCTGATCAGAACCTGGTTACATTTACAACAAAAGGAAAATGAAAAAAAAATGGGGCAGTAGTGACTGCTTGTAAATGTGCTATAGAAATAAACTTTGACCTTGAGCTTAACAGCAAAGGTCTATGGGCTGAAATATGTGCCAAAAGAAACTGCATTTGGGTCATTAGGGCCCAAGCTTTGACAGTGGCAAAGGGCCTATTGAAACTGAAGAAAATATTAGGGCCTGAGCTGGGACAACTACAGTAATGACAATTTAAGATATATCTACAATCGAACAATCTTGTGTTATCCTTGCAGATGAAACGAAACGTTTCTACAGAATAGCTATAACATTAACAACAGTTAAACAAAAGATTGTTAGAGTGTATAATATATATATATATATGTTAAATTGTCATTACCATATTTTTCCCAACTGAATCCATGGTAGTCACGTGGCTCACGCCAGTGTCTGGGTCAAGGCAAGGCAAGCACTTCTTCCTCGGCTCTTGGTGGGTTAATTGGCCGAAGGGGAGTCCTGTTTATCGGCGCCATTGAACTCTATCCATCAATCTGTGCTTGATTGCTCTTCCTTCATCCTTCAAGTACCTGGTTGTTTGTCACAGTAACTTGAAATTGAATTGTGAGAACTGAATTTGAATTGTAAGAATTTAAGATATATAGAGAGCTACATTTTCAGTGAGGATCAAATATTCTTGGACTTCAGTTACAAATGAGTACATTCAATTTCAAAATATACTATTCAGATTCAGTTTTTCAACACAAAGATTCAAATTAAACACTTGAATGAGTTATGTGATTTAAATTCAGTTTTTGAATGCAATTATTAAAGTTCAATACAAATTCAAATATAAATTATTCTAATTCAGTTTTTGGTGGCACTTATTTGATCCCAGATAGTTCCCCCTTCATGAAAACGGGGGTAGTCGGTAGGGCGGTCTGCACAATTAAGGGTGTCCTGCTTTGAGTGACAGGTGGGTGCCAGCGAAAGACTGACTGTACGAAGTCAGACACTGCAAAAAGGGCAATTGCTGGAGCCACCCACTTTGAGCTTCATTTGGCTCTGCAGGAATCTGTGTGTTACTACATCACTATGTCCGTATTTTATGCAGTTGATGGTTTATAGTAATGTTTAGTTGATATTTTGGTGTCAGGCAATCTAGCTAGTTGTCGCTGCTGAGGCAACTGGTAGTTAATAGGGTTTAGAAAAGGGGAAGAAGCGAAAAATGTAATGGCTTGACTGATCTATGTTCAAACTTCAATAAAGTTATGAGGAAAACCTAAATGTTTAATGAATACTTACCATATAACGATGGCAACTATTCTTAGGACGGCCTCATTCAGGCTCTGGCAGAAGTTCACCAAGGCACTTCCATTTGGCCCCATCCTTCCCAACATAATACCTGTGAATATAAACAGCACAATTTGACTAGCAATGATTAATTCTACTTAAGAGCATACCAGAATTCAGAGACAAATGATGCTGTTTTTACCCATGGTGGCTGAAAATATAACAATTCCAAGCACATTCATTCCATCACTTGTTCCTTCCCGAAGTCTTATGAGCACATCAGGGGGTGGAGTCAGGTCAAGGGCGAAGTTCTGGATGTCAGTTCCATTATCGTCTTGAATACCGTAGATGAGTGCTCGCCGCGTGGTGGGTTCTGATTGGGCCTGACTCACTGTTGGCTTGGCTTTCACAATGTACTCACTACTTGTTCGATACTGTTGACAAGGAATAGAAGCAGAAGCAGAAAAAGACTACTAAAAAAGCCACGCTTTTGTGTTTGAAAGCGATGTGAGTGATATTGAATGTCTCACCTGCTGAAATGTGGCCTGGACCAGATTTGATGGGAACATGTTTCTACAAGGCAAGGACGGATACATATCAAACATTGTAAGAAACCAAACAATTAGATAATGTATGCTTCTGGGAGGTAAAAACAATTTTCTTCAATCAGTTTAATTATTGTTTTTTCTAATAATCTGTATACCTGTACATTTTACGTAATTTTTCATATAATAAGATCCTTCTTCACAACAAAGCTGGAGAGATTTCAGATGTGCTAGAGATTCATACTTTGGTAGATAAAATAGCTGGGAGTCATTCTCAGCTGGTTCTAAATGTAAATCCCAGTTTTTTGGACAAGCTTACAGACAAGGAGCCTGCAAGAGTGACACTTTCCAGGAGAGTTGGTGACGGGAGACATAATTATTCACATTAAAAATCTCCTGCTCTGTGGCCGGGTTGCTCTCCTATCCATTAATTGGGGAAATGCCCAAAAAAATAATCTACAACTTTGCAATTTGATACTATCCAGTGACAATTACCCTCCTATTTAAACAAACCAAATCTTGCTAAAATCTACAATTTGCTGGTCTGTTTGACTCCAGTTGTGCAATAAAATGCCTTGTTGGCAGACTTGACCTGTTTTTCCTTAATTTTTAGAACATTCTACAATTTAAGGTAAACAAGAGGAAGAGTTTATTTGACTGAAACAGATACAAGTTTCTGCTGAGACAGTTTTATTTTCAGTGTAATTTGGATTATTTAACCAAAACCTTACTCTGGCCTTATCCATATAACTTTAGTTGCCCGTCCAAAAGCTGAACTTTTATCCCACAAAACTAGATATTTGCTTTTAAAGGAGAATTCCAGTAGCTCTGTTTTTTGTAAATTTGGAGTGCTGTCAGTAGAGAAAAAAATTTACTTGTACTGTCCACTTGTACTGTTGAAGTACAACTAGCTGATACAGTAATTACCATGCATTGAGTGTTGCTCACAGATAAAAAATAATGAACTCGGAATTAGTTGTGTACATGTACCATGTACTGTAGTCAGATGGATGTTATGTTATTCATACCGAATAAGGTCCAGCAGAGCATCGGCAGAACTCATGATAGGCTTGCCGCTGTCCTCAGAGTCTTCTTTCTGGGCTGCTCCGCCTGGGTGGATGATGGAAACCATTACGATTCCCACAATCACGGCCACAAAAGTGGTCCACAGGTAATAGGACACTGTGATCAGACCGAGGCGACTGGAACACTTGGCGTCGAGGGCTGCCAGTCCTGACATCAAACTGAAAGAGGAAATATCCAAGTTAGACTAATTGTTAGTACTTTACTTACTAAAAAAGAGCTCCACATAGTTGATTTCTCGCATAAAAAATAAGTTAGTTCCTTAATGAAATAAAAGACAAACAATGTATAAAGTTTCCAGTTGTTTGCCACAACAGCAATCCATTGCTGTTGGGATTGTCACAGCGCCTTGCACACCAACACACTTAACTTAGAACTTCTTATTGGGTGGGCCAGCTTGACCCATATTGACTGTGGGTTATTACCCAGTGTACTTTGTTGAATGGCCTCAATGTGTTATTGTTTTATTTCATGACTAGTGAATACTAGTTTACTAGAGGAGCAATGCAAGAATGCAAGTAATGCAGAAAGTGTGCATTTAGATTCTATGCTTTTTATGTTTCCACAACAATGTTTTTGTTTTTTTAGGGCCCGAGCACTGAAGCAAGGGCACCAATGGCGTCCTAGCACAAAGTGAAAGGAACCTATTGTTTTTGTAAGGGTAATTCCGCGCCTCTCCTGTCTCTCTCATTTTTGAGGGCCTTAGAATGCAGCAAAACTCACAAAAACTTGCACACATGTCAGACCTAAATCACAAATTTCTGTAGTGATTGGTCTCAGGCGTTGCCAGGGGGCTCCATAACGCCCCCTAATGTGCACCCTGAGTTTGACAAAAGTAGTAATTTATCTTACTAACTTTTAGAGACGGGTATGGCTGCAGCCTGGAGCTTCCCTTGTCATCCGTCCCGTCTCATGCGGTCTCGTCTCATGCTGAGGTGTGTCCGACGGTAAATCCAGAGGGTCAAAATTACGATATCGCAAATAATTTTCCAGATGGAGTCACGGGTAAATTCGTGACCACATTTGTTGCAATCAATTGTAAAACGTTAAACAACTGTTAAAGAAACAATTTTGCCATGGCCTACATGTAGTTTGCTCATTTTTGAATGTTATGCTTGTGCTGTTCCATATTAACGTGGCTGCATCTGATGAAACCTGCATCAGCGACGCAGCCGTTTCTGCCACCTAACGGCAGGATCTCCTGAGGAGGGATCACAATCCACGATCTGCACACACAACAAGACTACAAAATAAACATGTTACACGCTTTCCAAGACTTTTTAATTGTATATTCTATATAGTTTTCACACTTCACTGGGACATTGCTGCAAATACAACTGCTTATCAGCATGGCAAAGGCGACACTCGGCCTCGGCTGTCGGCTCTCTGGGACCCGGGACAGAATGCTGTCAGGTCTCTGGGACCCGGGACAGAATTCTGTCAGGTCTTTGGGACCCGGGACAGAATGCTGTCCGGTCTCCGGGACCCGGGACAGAATGCTATCGGGTCTCTGGGACTTGGTGTGTTAAAACACACCAAATATTTTATCCATTAGATAGTTGACGTGAGCTTTTACTTTGAAAAGTAAGAGAGATATTAGTATTTTATTCCAGATGCTAGCTTTTATTTTTGAAAGTAGATACTCGGGGATGGCAGAAGGATTTTTTTAGTTTGCCTATAATCTGCATTTTTTTTCTAGACAAACATATATTTTGAGTGTTTTTTTTCATCAGTATGATAGTCTGCATTTATCTTATAGACAGGTTTAGTTAAAAAAACAAACATATTTTATCAATTTGTATTATTGCCGTTAACGGAAATCATATAAATGAATTAAAAAAAAAATATTCGCGATTTTGCATTTTTTACCCTCTGGATTTACCATTGGACAGGCCTCCGCATGAGACGGGACGGATGACATGGGACGCTCCAGGCTGCAGCCATATACTCTTGAACATTTAAGGGAACGTGCGTATCATCTGGAACTTTGCTATTTTTAGAAAAAAATTACAACATTTTAAAATGTACGATATGGCAAATTCCATGCAAAATTTCTCATATTACGAAGACTTTGGGATCCACAAAAATTCTCAAAGTCTTGCAGCCATTTGCAGAATATTAATCTGTTTCATTTGAATTCACATTTAGGCTTGGGAGTTGTATGGTTTCTCTATAGCACACCCTCATTTTTTATAGCCTGGTTTTAGCCCTTGGGCACATTTTTGACGGCCTCAATATTTACAAAAACTCAAAAACAACAAAAAATTACAATAACTGGACATAGTTATTCCAATCTTCACCAGATTTGATACGCATATTGCTATAATTGCTAATAATTATGGCCATATTTCCCATTTACTGTCATTTGCTCCCCCCAACCGGAAGGCGGCTACTTTGACTTGATACATTTTCATGTATTTTACATTCTTTCACCTCCTACGCTGTGATTGCAATCTTCTTGAAACTTTCCAGGTAGTATCTACTGACACTCATGATGAGAAGTTATCCAAAGAATTTTGATAGTGTAAAAATTGTGCAAGTTACAGAGGACCAACTTTCTGTCTGGGGCAGTTGAAAGAGGAAGTTGCCCAGGAACAGAGACCATGCCCCTTTCATAACTTGTGGAACCGTTTAAAGGCTGTAAAAGGGGAAAAAACACCCCTGGGTAAAAAAAATCACTAAAGATATGTATCATTTTTAAAAAGGAGTTTTATAATGAACAACCTGCTCTCGTCAATTGGGGCTTAAAGGACAACCAATCTGGTAGGTCAGCCCAGGTTCTCACTGAGAGCCCATAACTGCCAAGATTCTGTAGTGGCCCCTCCAATGAGGAGCATGCTTCCTGAGGTCTTCAGTGGGACCGTGCAGCCATAATCCAGCCTCTCCACTAGAGAAGTCAGAAAGTCAGCATGAAAATAATGAAAATCCTGTCAGAGAAGGCACCAAAACATCCACCAGAACACAAGCCTCCCGTCAATGAGTCAAGTAGTGGAGAATGTACTTAGTGCAGGCGTCAGGCATGTGAAACTTCTTACCTTTCAGCAAAATTTGTATTGAAAGAAAAATGGGTCACCTACGAGATTCGTGCATATCTAATTTGAGAATATTTGAAGGGGGGGGGTCTTGGCATACAGCCAGAGTTTTATAATGAACCGAAATTATTTTTATATCTCTCATGGGATTTCTGCTTCGTACGCTGCTCTTAAGACCAACAAAGAAGAAGCCCCCACTGTGCTGTGCGCACACATGCTCCAACAGACATGCCATGGAAAAAAATTAAATACAATTGCATGACAAGGAACTTGAGAGAAACTTTAACTTTTTTGTTGTTGTTAACAGCAGAACATCACCACACAAAGGGAGGGGGCTCAGCCATGGAGTTGGAAATGAGAAGTAAGAAGACTTACTTAAGTTGTTCACATATAAGTATGTAATGTATAACAACAAAACTAACAGCATTTGTTTTTTTATACACTGTAAGCAATTGCTGTAAATTTACAGCCAATTTTCAACACTAAAATACTGTTTTCATGTTAAACAGTTTAGTA
>NC_048415.1:22146025-22154343 GCF_013103735.1 Etheostoma cragini
TTTAGATTTGAATAGCCAGTTTATTACTTTTGGGTGTTTGTGTCTACATCCGAGGAACAACGCATGTTAAACGGTAAGTGATGCTAATCGATAGACGGAGGCAGCAAGAAAATAGCATTAGGCTAATAAGCCTACATCTTGCCCGATGATAAGGTTTATTTCAACCAAACCATAGGATTATTGGAAAATCGGCTAACTTATGTTTGTGTGTTTTACAAAGAGTTGACAAGAAAATTAAGCTAATTGTTTCGGTTAAAGAGGGACACTTGAATCCTAAAGGCTTTGCATTTTTCAGTTAAAAAATGAAAAATTGGTGTGAAAATATTGCCTTTTTAGACTCTTTGTGAATGCATTTTGGTTATCTGTCTCTGTGCGCCCCACACCGCTACTTCTCCCAACTGTTTTAGCGTAGCCTAGGCTATGGGCTATTTGTCAAACCGTTTTGCATCATCTGTGCCTTTTTATGTCTGTTAATTAACATTGCAACAGTAACCTGCTGGCGTCCCTGCTGCCAGCTCTTTACTGTTATTTTACAGGAAAATTATTTACAGTGTAGCCATGAAGACATCCTACCCGTGTGGAGAAGATGGATGAGCTGCTCATGCTCTTAAGGGGCTCCGTGTCTCCTCCCTCTGCTCCAGTCAATGACATGTTGCTGTCGCCCTGCTCAACAGTCACAGAGCTGCAGATGTTTGACAGGAGTCTTGGTCAACAGGAGAGGAGCAACTAAATGGTAATTAAGTGGACGTAGTGCCCTACACTGCAATTATATTTTAATTGAACTGACTTCTCTTACAAAATGAGATTATACAAGCTCTCAACTTTGTTCTACTTGTATAATTTGTGTTTCTATGTTTTACAGCAACTTTCCTGACAAACCTTGGAGGTTTAACCGGATGTGCTGCCATCTGTCGCATGCTACTGCAAGTGGCAACCAATGATGAAAACAGTGTAGCCTGTGGGGCAAAAAGGCAAAGAAGGCCTTCCAGGACCTGACAATCTGCAGAGTTATAGCAAGCAGGTGTTATTTTATTGTTCACTTCAATATTTTGCTTAGCTTGAATGATAAGAGGTTTTCATTTGACTAGTAGTCAACTAGTAACTTTGCTTCATTTTGACTTCTACTCTTTTGTCTTGCTTTTGTCAACTTGTTCAGTCTTAGAATGACATATCAAACTTTTGTTTCTTTCTTTTTAGGCCAGCTGAGAAGGACTGAGCCTTAAAACCATGGAACTCTATTTTAGTTGAGCTGTTGGCCATCTTCTACACTGCGGGCATCCTTCTGCCTCCTTACCTTGCAGGCGCTTCAGATCCCTGCACACAAAAACCACCAGACACAAGAACCGCTTTATTCTCACTGCTATCCAACCCACACATTACACACTTTATTTTACAGAGTATAAGTCACATTTCTTCCGTAGTTTGGCTGGTCCTGTGACTTATAGTCCGGTGAGATTTATATATGAAAATATATATAATTTAACATGTTTTTAAAAGTTAATTTATAATGAAAACATTACCGTCTATAGCCACGAGAGGGCGCTTTAGGCTGGTGACAACTATATGCCACTCCTAAAGACAACTGCGAAAGTTCAACCTTTTAACTTTAAGTACCATATACCGTATTTGTAATTTATTAACTATTTATTGTTTCTATGAACTATAGTTATTCATAGGGATGAGCGAGTACATTATTATCTGTATCTGTATCTGTTTACCACATGAATTATCTGTATCCGTATCTGTACTCGGACTGGGCGGGTCGGGTTGTCTTGAAACGGGCGGGGCTTTAACCGGTATGTTATTTTAAGCATGCATTGATATGGGTTGATCAGAAATTCATTGTGATTTTTGTTTTTGGTTATTTTTTATTCCCACACCAGGTATGTGTGAGTGTGTGTGTGAGTAAGAGAGAGACACAGAGAGAGAGAGAGAGATAGAGGGGGCGGGGGCAGATGCTGTTTCTATGATCTGCACTGACTTTAATGAAGCCAGCTGACGGTTAAAAAATTTATATATATATATATATATATATATATGTCTCCGACGGCAGAGACGCAACGGGAGTCGCATTTAAAGCAAGCAGCATGTCTGAAACCCTACGTTTACCAGTAATCTACTGTAGTTATTTACCAGTACTACAAACCGATGTTAAAAACAAACTGAAGCTGAAGAAACCTTAAACGTTAACGGAACAGACCCGTGGACCTGATTGACTGAGAGACAGAGAGAGAGAGAGAGAGAGAGAGAGAGAGAGAGCGTGCGCTGTTCTCCGTGTTCTGTGTGTGTGTGAATGAGCCGAGCGTGTGTGTGTAGGGAGGGGGGCGCTGTGACTATCAGAATGCTGCGCGGTCAGCTGAGAGTTTTATTCAATCCGAGTACAGATATTGACTCGTATTACTCGTATAATACTTGTACTTGGCAAAAGTGCTATATCCGTACCGGATACTTGTTTCAGCCGATTGCTCCGCTCATCCCTAGTTATTCATCAACTTAGACCATAGCCTAATTTCCAAAGGGCTACATTAATTTCATAGGTTGTTAAACCTAAAGGCTGTTTTCTATGGTTGTGCGGAGGCTCCACACAGAGATTTGGCCGTAGCCTACGTAAATGGCTTGATGTACAGTATATAGCCTACTTGTACGCTGGTGTGTGCGCTGAGTTTGTGGTAGAGCGACAGAGAAGTAAGAGGGTGATGGGGATTAGCTTAGAGCGAGTATCGACTCTATCGCATCTAATGTAATGAATGGATTTTAAAAATGGATATCCGCCAGTTTTTTAAGTGCCGTCAAGACAGCAGCTCTCCTCCTGATGCCAGCAGCCTGAGTGAGCTCGGAAAACAGTAGCCTACTCAACTTCATGTTTTTCACGTTAATTTGGTTCACGGTAGATTCAAACCTCTGACTCAACAAGCCACAGCGTTGATTAGGTTACCCTTTTCAGACACAAAGTTGCAAGTCACCTTTGCCTATTCCCCTTTGCCCGTGTTCCAAGTAAAATTCAGGATATATTGTAAGATAAATAACTGGATGTAATTTCTAGGGATGAGCGAGTACAGCATTATCTGTACCTGTATCTGTATCTGTTTACCACATGAATTATCTGTATCCGTATCTTTACTCGGACTGGGCGGGGCCTAACCCGGAAGTGGGCAGATTTAACCCGGAAGTGGCTCGGGTTGTCTTGAAATGGACGGGGATTGTTATTTTAAGCATGCAATTGATATGGGTTGATCAGAAATTGTTATATTTATTGCTGATTAGAAAACTATTTCCATGACAGCATCAGCATTGAGCTTCAGATCAGTGGTGTTGTCATGGTAACAAACAAGCTATATACAGTATATTACAGTTTTGTAACAATAAATACAACAATGCGGTTACAATTATTAAGTAAAATGTAATGAACAAGAGTTTTCATACTCAATAATATAACTTTCTTGTTTTAACTTTTAATTTTTCTATGATCAGTGTGATAATTTATGTTTTTTTGGTTCATTTTTATTTTCACACCAGGTATTCGTGAGTGTGTGTGTCTGTGAGTGAGTAAGAGATACAGAGAGAGAGAGAGAGAGAGAAAAAAAGAGAGAGAGGGGCGGGGGGCTTGAATGGGTTTCTGTGTATCTTAATTTGTAATATTATTTATTTATACCGCAACTGCCTTTTATTTATTTTTTTATAAAACACAGCAAGAAAGTTTCAGACACTCAAAAAAAATGGTTAGAGCCAGCAGGCAGTTAAAAAAAAAAAAAAAAAACTCCGACGGCAGAGATGCAACCCGAGTCGCATTCTACCAACACCATGTCTGAATAAACCTCAATGTTACCAGAAGTCTCCTGGTTACAAAGTACTAGTTCAAACTAAAGTATAAAACAAACCTGAAGCTGAAGAAACCCTAAATGTTAACGGAAAAGCCCTGCGGACCTGAGGGAGGGAGCTGTTCACCTCTCAGTGACCTGAGTGTGTGTGAGTGAGCGAGCACAACAACAGAAGGAATCTGTGTGTAGGGAGGGGCGCTGGGACTATCCTATCACAGAATAGTGCACAAGAGGGGCGCTGAGACTAGCCTATCACAGAATAGTGCACGGGAGGGGCGCTGGGACTAGCCTATCACAGAATAGTGTAGGGGAGGGGTGCTGTGACTAGCATTGTGACTAGCTTATCACAGAACGGAGACACAGTCAACGCCACAGTCAGCCGAGTATCCTACTCATCCCTACTAACCATCTCCCGGTAGTCGGTGCGGGCCGGTCTGAGCCTAAATTAGCCTCTAATAGCCGTCCCCCGGAAACTCCTGGGCAGCCAGAAAAAGGTTCCTGGGTTACTGTTCGTGGCAAAAGTATTCGTAAGCTTTCAAAGGCCACGGACCCCCACCAGCCTGTTACTAACAGATTTTCCCCACTCAGCGACACACCTGCTGAGAAACCAACTCTGATTATCACCAGCTCCATTTTGAGAAACGTGAAATTAGCAAAGCCAGCAGCCATAGTGAAGTGCATCCCTGGGGTCAGAGCCGGCAACATTGAGTCTTATTTGAAACTGCTGGCTAAGGAAGACGAGTACAAGGACAAGAAAGAGGAGTTCAAATGCGTGGTGGTGCTCAAAGAAGGACCAGAATTAGGGTAACTGATCAAATAAGAGCTACTATCATTGACCGTGTCATAAACCACGGGCTATCACACAGAGAGGCTGGTGAACGAGTACAGCCAAATATCAGCCGGGACACAGTGGCATCTACTGTCCGTATTTTCAGAGAAACCAACAGGTAGGCTATTGCTTCACCTACAGCAAAGTATAAATACTGTAAAATTACCATTTACAGTGAGTGTTAGATTGACTTTATGCCTCCAGTCTCTAATATGTAACTGTATTTTGTCTCTCTAAGGATTCAACGTCTACCTCCCTCAGGGAGCAGAGGAAAGCTCTTCAATGAAGAACAGGAACTTGCTATTGTCAACATGGTGATTCCTGACAATACAAATAAAACTGAAGGACATTCAGTCCATCTCAGTCCATGTCCAATTACTTTCAAGTCCAACATGAAATTATGTATGTTGACGAGGCTGGCTTCAACTTAGCAAAAAGGCATATTATTCTGGTGTTCTTTCTGTTTGCATATCTTGCAAGAATGTCCTTTTGCAAATAAAGTCTTTACTGCAGCAATTCTGCCTCCGTCTTTTTTTTCATAAACTGTACATTCTATAATGCTACTCTGAAAGGGTCATTCAATTTTTTGTATTGGATTTCTGGAGTAAAAGAAAAAAAAGGCATGTGCAAAACACAATCTATGATCAATACAATATACTGTCTATTGCACCTGACACATCTAAAATAATGCAGTTTCTGTATATTCAGCTGATGGGTGTTTTTTGTCATTGTGTTATGATTGAATAAATGTTCCTGTTGGAAGAGAACATGTGTTAGTGTTTGGAATAATTATTTGATTTTGAAACATGTTTGAAGTGTTTTGTTAGACGTAGTGTGTTGTGTTAGTGTGTTATTGTATTTTAAAAACTAGTTTTGGAGTTTAGTTTACAATGTGTGAATTTGAGCATGAAATTAACCGTTTTGCCAATTGTGTGTTTTAGTTGTTGGTGCGATAAGAGTTTAGGAAACTTGTTAAATGTATTGAAAAATCTGGCATAGCAACTCTAAAAAACTGTAACAGAGTGACAGTAATGAGCTGAGATTAAACTACATTCTCAGTTATATTTGCACTGAATAACGCATTCAATAAACAGAAACATAACTCTTGCAGCGCACGTGAACAGATGCACAATATTAGCTCACACATAACAAAGCACTCTTGTGGATTAGCCTACAGTTGCTAACATACAGTGAGGAAAATAAGTATTTGAACACCCTGCTATTTTACAAGTTCTCCCACTTAGAAATCATGGAGGGGTCTGAAATTGTCATCATAGGTGCATGTCCACTGTAATCCAGAACTACAAAACTATTTATTTGTATAATACATCTGCAAATAAGTATTTGAACACCTGTCTATAAGCTAGAATTCTGACCCTCAAAGACCTGTTAGTCTGCCTTCAAAATTTCCACCTCCACTTAATTTATTGTCCTAAATTTGATGTACCTGTTTTAGTTTGTTAGCTGCATAAATACACCTGTCCACCCCATACAATCAGTAAGAATCCAACTACTAAAATGGCCAAGACCAAAGAGCTGTTCAAAGACACAAGACAAAATTGTACACCTCCACAAGGCTAGAAAAGGCTACAGGGAAATTGCCAAGCAGCTTGGTGAAAAAAGGTCCACTGTTGGAGCAATCATTAGAGAATGGAAGAAGCTAAACATGACTGTCAATCTCCCAAGGACTGGGGCTCCATGCAAGATCTCACCTCTTGGGGTCTCAATGATCCTAAGAAAGGTGAGAAATCCGCCCAGAACTACACGGGAGGAGCTGGTCAATGACCTGAAAAGAGCTGGGACCAAGGTTACTGTTGGTAATATACTAAGACGTCATGGTTTGAAATCATGCATGGCACGGAAGGTTCCCCTGCTTAAACCAGCACATATCAAGGCCTGTCTTAAGTTTGCCAATGACCATTTGGATGATCCAGAGGAGTCATGGGAGAAAGTCATGTGGTCAGATGAGACCAATATAGAACTTTTTGGTCATAATTCCACTACGTTTGGAGGAAGAAGAATGATAAGTAGCATCCCAAGAACACCATCCCTACTGTGAAGCATGGGGGTGGTAGCATCATGCTTTGGGGGTGTTTTTCTGCACATGGGACAGGGCGACTGCAGTGTATTAAGGAGAGGATGACCGGGGCCATGTATTGCGAGATTTTGGGGAACAACCTCCTTCCCTCAGTTAGAGCATTGAAGATGAGTCGACGCTGGGTCTTCCAACATGACAATGACTCGAAGTACACCAGGATAACCAAGGAGTGGATCTGGAAGAAGCATGTCAAGGTTCTGGCACAGCCTAGCCAGTCTCCAGACCTAAACCCAATAGAGGATGGTTAGAAAGAGCTCAAACTCCGTGTTTCTCAGCGACAGCCCAGAAACCTGACTGATCTAGAGAAGATCTGTGTGGACGAGTGGGCCAAAATCCCTTCTGCATTGTATGCAAACCTGGTGAAAAACTACAGGAAACGTTTGACCTCTGTAATTGCAAACAAAGGCTACTGTACCAAATATTAACATTGATTTTCCCAGGTGTTCAAATACTTATTTGCAGCTGTATCATACAAATAAATAGTTAAAAAATCATACATTGTGATTTCTGGATTTTTTTGTTTGTTTATTTTCTCTCTCACAGCGGACATGCACCTACAATGACAATTCAAGACCCCTCCATGATTTCTAAGTGGGAGAACTTGCAAAATAGCAGGGTGTTCAAATACTTATTTTCCTTACTGTACATTGATAAATCCTACACAACATTGTCATCAGACTTACTTATTGATGCACGCACAAAGTAGCATCCACAAAGTTAGTCCAGTGAGGTGATAAAGGAAAGTCTGATAGCGTTCCACAATAATGCATTTTTTCTCTCGCTCGAGACTGCTGTGTGCAGAGCATGGCCTTACCACAAGCTGATACGAACTAGGCCAGGTAGAACGAGCTGCTATATTGACAGGGAGCGAGAGATACTATCACTTCAAATAGGCTGCACGTAAGGGGGGGAAGTAGCTTTCCCTTAAGGGGCAGCACAGCTAGGATTAGCATGTGTCTGACAGGGTGAGGTGCGTGGCATCACAATGGTGCCTCTCCATCACGATGCCAGTCAACCATAACTATAGACGACGATATGATATCGTCCATCGGCACAAACATATAGCCTAGCTTACAGGTGACCAGTCCATGCACTGTACTTGCTGTCGAACCTACTCGTCTTCAGAAAATGAAAACAATTTGTTTGTTATAGGAACAACTAACCTTAAATTAGAGGCAATAAAAGACCAGATCAAGTTCAATTCAATTCAATTTTATTTATAGTATCAATTCATAACAAGAGTTATCTCAAGACACTATACAGATAGACCACACTCCAGAATTTACAAGGACCCAACAGTTCTAGTAGTTTCCTCCAGAGCAAGCAACAGTGCGACAGTGGCGAGGAAAAACTTCCTTTTAGGCAGAAACCTCGGTCAGACCCAGCCTCTTAATAGGCGGTGTCTGACGCGCCGGTTGGGGTTAGAATTTTGTAGTAGTTCATGGCATATCAGGACGCTGTGCGGCATAACAAGGCACAGCAGGACGTAGCAGGTCGTAGCTGGGCACTGCAGTGTAGCAGTTGAACATGGCATCACAGAACATGGAGCGGGACCAAGGCGACAGCTGCTACC
>NC_048415.1:22154443-22158836 GCF_013103735.1 Etheostoma cragini
GTTTCAGTGTTATACCATGGAGCTAACCGTCTTTGTTTTATTATCTTCTTTTTTAAAGGGGCAACAGAGTCGAGAGTCCTTCGTAGCGAGCCTGCTGCACTATCAACAAAATGATCGATTTGGGATGGACTAATAGCATAGGAGTCCTCCGTTACTTTGGGACTTGGTAATGAGTTAAATGCTAACGGAATCGCATCCTTAAATTTAGCTACAGCACTATCGTCGGTTTATGAACACTTTAAGAGAAGCCAATAGAATCTAATAGAGAGATAAACGCAGTGCTAAGGCTATCATTCTCATCGTCCACATGAATATTAAAATGTAAATGTAAAGTATTTATATAGCGCTTTTCCAGTCTTAAAAACTGCTCAAAGCGCTTTTACATCTACAGGGAACATTCACCATTCACACACATTCATACACTGTGGCCGGGGCTGCCGTACAAGGTGCCACCTGCTCATCAGATAAACACTCACACACATTCACACTCCGATGCGCAGCACCGGGGACAACTCGGGGTTCAGTGCCTTGCCCAAGGACACTTCGACAATGACTGCAGGGGCGGGGATCGAACCACCAACCTTCCGATTGGCAGGCAACCGCTCTACCACTAAGCCACAGCGGCCCCAAATCCCCTACAGGAATAACTTTGTCCGTTTTTAGCACTAAGTTTGATAGAAACTCTGCAAATTCAGATAAAAATTCAGAGTATGGACCAGGTGCTCGGTACACTATAACAAATAAAACTGGTTGCATTGATTTCCAACTTGGGTGTGACAGACTAAGAACAAGACTTTCAAATGAGTCATAATTTAGTTTAGGTTTAGAGCTGATTAGTAGACTAGAATCAAAGATGGCTGCCACTCCACCTCCTCGGCCTGTGCCTCGAGGAATGTCAGTATTAACATGACTGGGGGGTGGTGGATTCATTTAGACTAACATATTCTTCATCAACCAGCCAGGTTTCAGTAAGACAGAATAAATCAATATTAGAATCTGATATTAATTCATTTACTAGTACCCCTTTAGAAGAGAGAGATCTGACGTTTAAGAGTCCACATTTAATTCTCCTATTCTTTTGCACTATTGCACTTGTGGTTTTAATTGTTATAAGGTTTTCATGCACAGCTCCTCTACTGTCTACCTTTGATTTAAATAATTTCAATGGTCGGGGGGCAGACACCGTCACTATGGGGTTTTTACTATGTAACACCTGGAATAAAGGAGCAGAGAAGTATGTTAGACTGGGACTCTGCCTCCTGGTCCTATGGATTGTCAAGGATCAGGTCCACTAATAAACCTGTCAAGATTTCCAGAAATGAGAGCAGCTCCATCCAAAGTGTGATGAATGCCGTCTCTCCGAATCAGACCAGGTCTTCCCCAGAAAGACTGCCAGTGATCCACAAAGCCCTCATCATTATCTGGACACCACCTCCATAGCCAGCGGCGAAATGACGACATGCGGCTATACATGTCATCGCTGGTGAGATTGGGCAGTGGTCCAGAGAAAACTACGGCGTCCGACATTGACTTTGTGTATGTACACACCGATTCAACATTAATCTTCGTAACCTCTGATTGCCGTAACCGGGAGTCATTAACGCCAACGTGAATAACAATCTTGCTGTATTCACGTTTATCCTTAGCCAGCAGTTTCAAATAAGACTCAACGTCGCCCGCTCTAGCCCCCGGGATGCACTTAACTGTGGCGGCCGGCTTCGCTAACTTCACGTTTCTCAAAATAGAGCTGCCGATAATCAGAGTTGGTTTCTCAGCGGGTGTGTTGCTGAGTGGGGAAAATATGTTAGAAACGCTAACAGGCTGGTGGCGGTCCGACGCCTTGGAAAGCTTCGACTGTCTTCCTCGTCCTTGCACAGTCACCCAGGCACTATGACCTGGCTGCCCAGGAATTGCCGGGGGATGGGTACCAGAGGCTAACTCAGGCTCAGGCCGGCCCGCGCCGACTACCGAGGGGGGGTTAGCTACAGTAACTAACGACTGATCTGTCATGGTGCGGATCCGGACTTCTAACTCACTAACCCTCGCCTCCACGCCCAAAAATAAACTACACTTGTTACACACGCCATTGCCGTTAAAGAATGCAGAGGAGTAACTAAACATCTAACACATCGAGCAGGAGAAAGGAGAGGGGGCCGACATAACTAACTGCTAGGCTAAAGTTGCTAGCAGCTAAGCTAAAGTACGGTAGCGTTAGCTACCAAGCGCTAAAACAGCTGTTATTTAACAAAAGTTGCTAAAAAAATGGGAAGATATGTGAGTGCTTATGCAGAACTGCTATAAGAATAAGTGTTTAACGGGCGGTTAGCCGCTGTAATAGCAACTCTAACAAACTGAACTGGTATTTAGTGAGCAGCAAAGCTACCAACACGCTACCAACACACAAGCACAAGAAACGGAAATGAGTAAGGTACGCTTACCGTAACAGGGTGTGTTCACTTTGGTGGTGGTGTAATGCACAGAGCGGAGACGGGTATGTACGGAATTCAAGTGCACTGCCATACAAAGATGGAAGCCCAGGAGCAGAGTGTGGCAAAAAAGGCTTTGTTTGCTTATATTAATACAATACAGTATTTATTGATAATAAAAAATAATGTACCGAAGCAAATCAAGATATGCTAGTGCACTTTCTTTTATAAATTTGAATTCCAGAAAAAGTGGCTGACAAAAAACATAAGTGGCTGGTAAAATTGGGCATCCACCACCAAGTTTTCTTGATTTGCTTTGTTGTACCTTGTTAGCTAGCTAGTTGACCAGTTAAGCAAGCTAACATTAGCCAGCAGCTAAATCCACAATATCACAATGTGTTTCAAGTCAGTGTCACTTATTGGATGTTTTCAGCAACAGGGGGAAAAGGGTTTGTTGTAACGTTACCTAATACCGCTGAGATGCAGTTGGGGCTGGCCGCGGTGTACCTTCTGTGCCGAGCCGCTGCCCCGGATAAACCAGCCGACAATAACATTTTAAAGGGTCAATCACTAAATGAAATTTCTTTAGATATTTACTCAGAGTTGTTAGTATAAATTATATTGAGCTTATATTGCTCTGGAGTAGGGGTGTCCCAGCTATTTAGCTAGGTACAGTGAGGAAAATAACTATTTGAACATCCTGCTATTTTGCAAGTTCTCTCACTTGGAAATCATGGAGGTGTCTGAAATTGTCATTGTAGGTGCATGTCCACTGTGAGAGACATAATCTACGTCTTTTCTCCAGAAATCACAATGTATGATTTTTTAACTATTTATTTGTATTGTACAGCTGCAAATAAGTATTTGAACACCTAAGAAAATCAATGTTAATATTTGGAACAGTAGCCTTTGTTTGCAATTACAGAGGTCAGACGTTTCCTGTAGTTTTTCACCAGGTTTGCACAAACTGCAGAAGGGATTTTGGCCCACTCCTCCCCACAGATCTTCTCTAGATCAGTCAGGTGTCTGGGCTGTCACTGAGAAACATGGAGTTTGAGCTCCTTCCAACGATTCTCTATTGGGTTTAGGTCTGGAGACTGGCTAGGCCAATCCAAAACCTTGATATGCTTCTTACAGAGCCACTCCTTGGTTATCCTGGCTGTGTGCTTCGGGTCATTGTCATGTTGGAAGACCCAGCCTCGACCCATCTTCAATGCTCTAACTGAGTGAAGGAGGTTGTTCCCCAAAATCTTGCAATACATGGCCCCGGTCATCCTCTCCTTAATACAGTGCATTCGCCCTGTCCCATGTGCAGCAAAACACCCCCAAAGCATGATGCTACCACCCCCATGCTTCACAGTAGGGATGGTGTTCTTGGGATGGTACTCATCATTCTTCTTCCTCCAAACACGGTTAGTGGAATTATGACCAAAATTAGGGCTGCACGATTATGGCCAAAATGATAATCACGATTATTTTGATAAAAATTTTGATTGCGATTATTCTCACGATTATTTGTTGATTTTAAATTTTAACGTCACATATGCTATTTATAACTGCGAGAGGGAGTGTGATGGATGCTACTGACAGAGAGACAGCTGACTCATTATGAACGGGTCCAGTACGGCTCAAACGGCGGATACAAACGTTGTTTGTATGTAACGTCTGTATCTTCACTGCGCTGCATTTTTATGAAATATGATATTCTGGCCATGGGTCACATCTCTGGCCCAGGTCCAGGTCCAGCAGCTCCGTCTCCCACGCGGTTACTCTACCAACTGAAGTTATTTGCATTCAATAACTTCTTCTGTGTTCTTCGCCATGACGGCCGCGATAGCAGAGTTACCCGCGGAAACACTGGTACAAATATAGGTTTGCCCCTCATTCAGGGTGAAATTTGCTGACGACACAACTCTGGTGGGTCTCATCACCAAGGACGACGAGACTCAATACAGGTTGGAGGTCGA
>NC_048415.1:22158936-22160073 GCF_013103735.1 Etheostoma cragini
TTTTTCTGCATCATTTTTAGACAGGATATTCCTGATTTTTGCAATATTACGTAGGTAAAAAAAGGCGATCCTTGAAATTTGCTTTAAGTGGGAATTAAAGAGCATGTCTTGATCAAATATGACTCCAAGATTCTTCACAGTGGTGCCTGAGGCCAGGGTGATGCCATCCAGAGTAACTATATCTTTGGAGAATGAGTCACGGAGGTGCTTGGGTCCGAGAGCAATAACTTCAGTTTTATCTGAGTTTAACATTAGAAAATTACAGGTCATCCAGGTTTTAATATCCTGAAGGCACACTTGAAGTTTAGCTAACTGATTAGTTTCATCTGGCTTGATTGATAGATATAACTGAGTATCATCTGCATAACAACGAAAGCTTATGGAGTGTTTCCTAATAATACTGCCTAAAGGAAGCATGTATAAAGTGAACAGGATTGGACCAAGCACAGATCCTTGTGGGACTCTATGACTAACCTTGGCGTGCACAGAGGATTCATCGTTAACATGAACAAACTGAGATCGATCTGATAAATAAGACTTAAACCAGCTTAGAGCAGTCCCTTTAATGCCAATTAAATGTTCCAATCTCTGTAATAAGATATAATGGTCAATTGTATCAAATGCAGCACTAAGATCTAATAACACAAGTACAGAGATAAGTCCTTTGTCTGATGCAATTAGGAGGTCCTTAGTAATTTTCACAAGTGCTGTCTCTGGGCTATGATGAACTCTGAATCCTGACTGAAAATCCTCAAATAAGCTGTTGCTATGCAGAAAGTCGCACAGCTGTTTGGCGACTGCTTTCTCAAGAATCTTAGAGAGAAATGGAAGGTTAGATATAGGTCTATAGTTGGCTAAAACATCTGGATCAAGGTTTGGCTTTTTCAGAAGAGGTTTAATTACAGCAACTTTAAAGTGCTGTGGTAAATAGCCTGTTAATAAAGACAAATTGGTTATATCCAGTAGCGAAGTGTTGACTAGTGGTAAAACTTCTTTAAATAGCCTAGTCGGGATGGGATCCAAGAGGAAGGTTGATGGCTTAGATGAAGAATAATTTAGTTAAATTGATAAAGATCAAGTGAAGCAAAGCAGTCTAAACATATATCTGGTTTTACAGCTGTTTCTAAGGTTCCTGAG
>NC_048415.1:22160173-22161301 GCF_013103735.1 Etheostoma cragini
TCAGAACACGTGCCGCAGCATTCTGGATCAGCTGAAGAGTCCTTATGGACTTTTCCGAGCAGCCTGATAACAAAGAATCGCAGTAATCCAGCCTAGTTTCTTAGTTTTTTAGTTTCTAGATGTAGACAGTCACAGAGGACAGAGTAACGGGAGGACAACTCAACAGATAGCAGTCGGTTATACGTCAGTCTCAAGGTTTAGCAGTTTAACAGTAAACGCAACACCTTCTGTGTTTTTTTTCAGACAACAGCAGTGACCAGTGCTAGTCGGTGCTAGTAGCGTCTGTTAGCTGTTACTGTTAGCTCCTCAAGGACGCACCGGTGTTTATGTCCTTGCATCCGATGTAATACTTTATATATGGATATGGTTTAATTTTGCGTTACATGACCCATTTCGTCTGTAAAGCCGTGCCTGTGTGGGATCTCTCCTCTACTCTCTCTCCGCGCCCGGCCACACAGCGGCCGCCAGGTCCACACTTCTGACATTAGTCCACAGTTTTAATTATTATTAACACATCTGTATATTGTTAAGTATCAAAGTCAAAGTCAAAGTCAAAGTCTGCTTTATTGTCAATTTCTTCACATGTCAAAAACATACAAAGAAATCGAAATTGCGTTTCCCTCTATCCCACGGTGACAAGACATTTATAACAAATTTGGTCCACAGACAAACATAACATTCAAGTAAACAACATAAAAAATAAGTAAAAATAAGAAGATATATACAATGAGGAAAATAAGAGCAGCGATATTTGTTTTAAAAATGTGCAATTATGCATACTGTCGACAGTCTATGTAATGTGCAAAAAGACAGGCGGTAGCATAGTGGTGCTGGTTATGTAGAGCAGCAGAAATGTGTTCCCAAGTGTTTTCAGGACAACAAAAAGTGTGCAAGTGTACAAGTTGAGTAGTGCAAGGCAAGGCAGCCATTTTGGGTCCAAAGTCAAGGATATTCATGTAACTGAGGGTAGAGGGGGGAGAGAGTTCAGCATCCTAACAGCCTGGTGTATGAAGCTGTTTGTGAGTGTGGTGGTGCGGGAGCGCAGGCTTATGTACCTCTTTCCAGAGGGCAGTTGATCAAACAAATTGTGAGCGGGGTGACTTGAATCACTCACAATTGTGGTGGCCT
>NC_048415.1:22161401-22163111 GCF_013103735.1 Etheostoma cragini
TGCTCTATCTGTAAAGTGTCTTGAGATAACTCTTGTTGTGATTTGATACTATAAATAAAATTGAATTGAATTGAAAAAATGTTGTTTTGCTTATCTTGTTTGCATATGTCCAATGTTTTTTGTTCATGTGGTATCTTGTCCCGAACCCCGTCGAAAACAAGATGGTACATCTCAGTGGGTTATCCTAATAAAAGAATGTCAAAGACAGGATTGATAGTGTGGAGAAGTGGGTCACTGCAATGACGTCTGCGTTCACAGTCATAAGAGTGCCAGTGGAAGATCGGGTAGAATTACAGTAGTTAAGCAGCACCTAAAACATTTATGTAATTCCCTCTAAGCACAGGCAGACACAAGTGGTTTTCTTGCTACTGGTTTATTGAAGTCCTCGCTCCAAATCCACAGTGAAAACTGATAAGACAACATTGACAAAAACATAGAAACGATGTTAGCTTAACATAAACAATACCATGCACAGCATGTGGAATACCATTTACCAAAGTAAAATGCAAATTAACAAAACAAATACCTTGTTGTCTGCATGCTTCGAGGACAGGGAAGTCTTCAGAGGTATACTTAAAACCGCTCACATTAAAGTCGGCTTTAGCCAGCATGAAATCTTCATCGTAACTCACACATGTCCGTGCTATCTGCTGCCAGCTGGTGTCAACAGTAGAACTTACGCAAGAGCAGCCCAACGAGACTTAATTACTTCAAAATAAAAGCGTAAATAACAACTGTTACTTAAACAAAAATAAGAATAGAGAATAAAGAATAAAGAATAAGTATTACAAAATGTAATTCTAACAGTTACGATTAAGCTAAGGCAACTCTTAAGTTCATGCTAACAGGAACAGAAAACTCAGCCCCAGAGATATTTGATGTTCTCCTGCAAACCTATGGTGATAAGATTCCCATAGGCACAAGGCTTAAGGAGTGTTATAAGAGAAGACAGGTGCCAAGGGAGAGCATTCGGTCTTATTTTTTTGACCTGAGGGAGAGACTAGGGCAAATCATAAGAAAAGACTCTGATCGAGTTTTAAAGGAACAGTTGGTGTTGGACCTGATGCTTGGTTTCCTGAGGCGGGAATGAAAAGAAGAGTTAAAAAAAAAGAAAAAGTAAGTCACTTCCATACACACTGTAAGCATATATGTAAAACAATGTAGTATTTATGTTTTTTCTTCTTCTCCCAAGCTGTCAGGTGACAACACCAAAATAAAAAGCTTAAGAAGCAGGTGTTCCCTGTGTGATAAATGTACACTACGCTATTTACTTCCAGTATATAGGCCAAGTTATTTGTCCAGTGATGTGAGACTAATTGAGAAGGTTTTGAAACCAAAGTAAGCTAGAACCTAATAAAAATACATTAGTCATACATATTAAGGAGTAACACTAATAAGGAGTAAATATCCTTTATTAGAGAAGGAGAAGCAACAAGAATGGTGGTATTGCTAAGAACTTGCAATGCGTAACTATTAGGGGTGATCCGAGTATCCGGCTGAAACGAGTATCCGGTACGGATAAAGCACTTTTGCTGAGTATAAGTATTTTACGAGTAATATGAGTCAATATCCGTGCTCGGATTCAATAAAACTCCTCAACTGGCCGCGCAGCGTTCTGAAATAATCACAACGCCCCCCCGCCTACAAACACGCTCGGATCAATCTCACACACACACAACATGGAGAAATGCGCTCCCTCTCTCTCTCTCT
>NC_048415.1:22163211-22186267 GCF_013103735.1 Etheostoma cragini
ACACACACACACACACACACACACACACACACACACTCATATACCTGGTGTGGAAATAAAAAAAATAAAAAAGAACCCAAAAAATAAAAAATCACACTGATAATAAAAATAAAAAGTTAAAAAAAGAAAGTTATATTGAGTATGAAAACTCTTGTTCATTACATTTTACTTCATAATTTTAACGGCATGTGTTGTATTCATTGTTGCAAAACCTTCTGTATATAGTTTGTTTGTTACCATGACAACACCATTGATCTGAAGCTTGATGCTGTCATGTAAATAGTTTTCAAATCAGCAATAAATATAACAATTTTTGATCAACTCATATCAATTGCATGCTTAAATAACCCGCACAGGTTAAAGCCCCGCACATTTAAAGAGAGCCCGACCCACTTCCGGTTTAAATGTGACCACTTTCGGTGTAGGCCCCGCCCAGTCCGAGTACGGATCCGGATACAGATAATTCATGTGGTAAACAGATACAGATACAGATAATGCTGTACTCGCTCATCCCTAGTAACTATTATCAGACCAGTCCTCATGGCCTCGAAACATTACCTTCCCACCCGGGAAAAGTCCTGACTCTCTCAATTGCCACTCCGCATCTGACCATCTAAACAACTGCAAAAGTAGGGTTCAAATCAGACTCGTGACAGCAGTAGTGAAAATAATGCATGTTAATAAAAATGAAGCAAAACACCAGAAGACAACCGAATATCTGGATCAGGGCTGCAGCTGATTTAACACATGAGACCTGGCTGTTAGCCTGCACTGGAGCAGGCTAGAAGTAAAGAATAACACCTCTATGGTTACTTTTAGTTGGGTTTATTTCAACTGGCTTTCGTGCAACCAAGTCCAAGCTAAATTCATGCAGGATTTTGTACAACAGGCCCCTGGTCCCTAAAGACAGAATAAACAGGAATCCCAACGAACCCATGATTGGGAGCCAAACCGCAGCCTAAAAAGAAGTACCTTTGGAAAGTGTCGAACTGACAAACTGTCTCTGGAACACCGCTTCAAATGTAACTGCCATCACCGAGTCTCAGTTCCGCAAGCAATTTGGAGCTCAAAGGATCAAGGGAAGCCAGCTGGATTGAACTCACAGCAGCAAATACCTGTGTTAGGTTTCCTTGAAGTGGGGACACAGTGTGCTGGGAAAATGATTGGTAAAAAAGTGCATTTTCGTACCAACCAAAACACCCCCCCAGGTAGAGCAAAGGAAATGGGCTTCCTGGAATTGTTGGGACGTAATAGACGATCTTGAGACATTGGAGGCCGATGTATGCATACTGATAGCTAAAGTGAGGCCCTCAGTGCACAGACCCTGATGGCAAGATTGGGTTTGTCAAGTGGGTGGGATGGGTAGGGATGTCCAAAACTGGGTTCAGCATGCACACTGGCTAAAGATGTCTTCCCCAAAATTAGTGCCCCATTGACCTGTAGCAATGTCACCACATGTCACAGTGTTGAAGAGATCCTGTGTGGATATGAAAATGTTCTTGTCCTGACAGACCTATTCACCAGATGATCTGTAAAGTATATGGCATCGCCAAAAGCCGCATCCGCCCCTACCACCCCCAGGGCAATGTACAGTGTGAACGTTTCAATAGAATCATGCATGACATGTTGAGAACACTGCCTTCAGAAAAGAAAAGGGACTGGAAAACAAATTTGCCAGAGTTAACCATGACCTTCAACAGTTTTGTGCACTCTACAACTGGATACTCACCCTTTTATCTGATGTTTGGAAGGGATGAGAGGATGCCCCTAGAGCTCCTTGGAGGGAAGGGTATGAGCGAGGATGATGCTGACAACTTGGATGACTGGGTGAAGAGCTACAATGACAGGCGAAAGATAGCTGTGGAGGTTGCAAACTCAGCAGCACTAAGGCCGAAGAGAGCACATAATCGGGCTGTTCAGCGCCAGATTGTTACAACCGTACATGTGGTAACTTGGCTCTGTGTATCCTACTAACAATTCTGATCCTAGTACTCCTGCATTTTTACACTTTTTAGTTTTTTGCTCCAGTTAAACTTTGTCTCCACTGTTCAGATCCCATTCTGACCCTGCTGTCGCCTGCTGCTCTCCTGCTAAAACCTGCTTGCCTTCTGCTAGCTTGCCTCGCTACTCAGCTCTCATCACTTTCTCGACCGGACCCCTTGTTGAGCCAAGATTGGACACTCACTATCCACCAACTTCAACTCTCAGTTCTGACCTGGCTCTCCCTCAACTTCGATCCCAACCCTTTCCACGACTGTTCAAATAAATATTTAAAATGTTAATCTCCCTGTTGTGTGTCTCTTTGTTCTGGGCCAAAGTGATAGCCTAATAGCTATAGGATACAGGGGAAAAAATTGTGCAGACCTTAAGTTTGGTTTAGAAGCACATCACATTTCACGTGGTCACCGTGTTAGAGTTTAGGCGTACTAAAGCCCATCTTCCACACCTTCATTGCACCACGTTGATCAGGGAGATCAGCCAGATGGGTGACAACATACTTACTGAATTAGGTACTGGGGCCAATTGTGCTGAGACGTACTGACCACGATCTTGTACTCTCCCAGTCGTCCAGAGCAGAACTATACTAATAACGCCCCTACATAGTGGGGCTTATTCTCCGCTACATAAATTAATAACCCCTTGATCAAAACAATTATACTTAAAATAACCTCATGAGCATGTTGAACGATGTTATCGTGTGATAACGTGAATGTTCCCCACCGATTAGCATAACGTTACTTGTCAATGTAGCACATAACATTAAGTTGGATCAATCAATATAGAAATGTATCAAATAAGTTCTCCGCTGTATTGCAGTGTTGTTAGTGGCATGTAATCAATTAATTAAAACAATTATGTTTTGTGGCAGAAAGCAAACAGTTACTGAGAATTATTCTCTGACATTGTATGTTTTACAATTACTCTTGAACGTATCTTTTTTTTGACAGAATATAGAGGAACCAGAGGGGTCAAAGGTTTTATGAATCACTGACAGGCGACTGAATGAAACATCCCGTGTCATTAAAATGAAATAACACATTTCTCTGGGTTTGAACATTATTGGAAACATTTAGGTCAGTACACAACTCAACAAAATATATAACATAGGTACAGTCATTTTTAGACATTTGAATGCAGAATTGTTATTGCTTCTTCTTGCTGCTTCTGGCGAGAGCAGCCATGTTTTTCCTCCTCTCCCCTCTTATCTTAGCTTGGCTCCTATTCTAGTCGTGTGGAACTTTTTATCCTTTCTCTTTGTCCCCGGCCTGCTGCTTTCCTGGAACATTCAACATGGAATTGATTAACTGGTCTCTCAGCGCTTTTGACACGATTTTTTCAGCCAATAATGCTTCACCGGGTGAGCCGATCTGCCCCAGTGGAACATGCCTTGAAGGCTATGCATGCATAATTCATGGGAGAATTGGCAAGCGGTCTGCAAGGACGTTCTAACTGTGGAAGACATTGAAGATATTTGGATAATTGGAATTCTGTTGGTGGGGCTCCTGATCATCGGACTTGGAGTCTCCCTGACCAATTGGAAAATTTGTAAGACAGCTGCCAGCAAATTTACCCATAAGCTGTCTGGGGAACTTAAAGAGTGCTTACATGGAGTGATTGAGAGGATGAAGGTTATACATCTGAGGGCTGACCAGTCCAGTGAACTGTCTCGTAACATCTCAGACCGGTCTGTGGAAGCGCAGAGGGGGATTGATATCATCAGGGCTCAGTCGGTGGAGTTGGTTTGTGTAACCACCGGACTGGCAGAGAAGGTAGATGCACTGTCAAAATCACTACATGAACTGGGTGCACGTATGACGCTGAGGTTGGTAGCAATTGATTGAGGAACATTGATTCAAACAAATTCCACCGAGTCAACCTAAACTGTACTGAAAACTATCCCCACCCGCCCTCCACCCTCCCTTTACCCAAGCGGGGAAACAACTTGCAGCTGGACTTCTATCTCCTCCTGTGCACTGGCTTGTCTCCTCAAGGACAAGGCCGCATGAACTGAGCTTTTAACAACATAGACAGTCTGACGCTTCACATTCACGCACACAAATCATTATCTTACACACACACCATACACTCCCCCCCCCAACCCGCCCCGTATCCGTCTGACAGCCTCGGTTTTTTGTGTTCTCTCCCACCCTCCCAAGCCACCTCAAAAAATTCCTTTATGTGACCATATGAACTGTGTGTTGTCTTGTGTATTATGTTGTGATGTTGCTATGTATTGTATATTATGTTGTTGTCTGCAATGTTTCTTTTCGAGAAAGCGTGTGGTGGCGTTGTTCCATAGCTGCCGCCCGGAGGCTTGCTCCAACCTAAGTCAAATTCCTTGTATGTGTTATACCTGGCATACCTGGCTGATTCTGATTCTAATACTGTAACTTTCATATTTTTTCATGAAAAGACATAATATGCTTATCAGTTAGCTTATTCATCACTCCCCTCTATAATGTAGTAATGCAATGGATGAAGTAAAATGGTGTCGTCTTCCTTTAAAAAATAAATGGTAAATAATAAAAATCAAAATATCAAGTGTTTTTTCTAATTTCCAGACAGGAACAAGATAACCAACATTCAACTTGAAATTTTGTTGCTTTGTGTTTCTGAAAAACAAATAATAGGAACAAAATAGTGTTTTTCTCGTTAAGTTTACTTAGCATATTGGTTCTTGCCATAATATGAATTCTAACAGCTGTCCAATAAGGCTGTCGGCTGTGTATTAACCTGACTGCTGCACAACACAACTTAAGGCCCCAACCCCATTAATAAGCAAGAAATTCCAATAATTAACCCTGACATGGCACACCTGTGAAGTGAAAACCATTTCAGGTGACTCACTGAGAGAACACCAAGGGTTTGCAGTGTTATCAAAAAAGCAAAGGGTGGCCACTTTGAAGAAACTAGAATTTAAGACATGTTTTCAGTTATTTCACATTTTTTTGGTTAAGTACATAATTCCACATGTGTTCATTCATAGTTTGGATGGCTTCAGTGAGAACCTACAATGTAAATAGTCATGAAAATAAAGAAAACGCATTGAATGAGAAGGTAGTACCAAACTTTTGGCCTGTACTGTATTTATGTATGGTAGGGGGGTCAACGAAAGGGGTCTGAAGGCAGGTCAGGGGAGATAAAAACATACGAAGCTAATCAAAATCCACAGTGCCTTGAGCACATAGATTCAAGCTATTAAAACAAAACAAACACTAAAAACAATCATTACTAACAAATCATTTAGTTACACAAAATAATCACTCGATTTCACTCATTCTCATTCTTACTCAATAATTATTAGCTAACCATTGTTACTAATTGATTTAACAGTAGCTACCAATCTGTTAACCAGTAACTAATCATTAGTGCTTGAATCAGTCAATCAGTAACTAATCATTAGCTAACCATTTGTTATTCATTTAAAAACAGCTACCATTATGTTTACCAGTAATTAATCATTAATGCTTGAATCAATCAAATCTGTCAATCAGTAACTAATCATTTGCTAACCATTCGTTACTCATTCATTCCTCATGCGTTCCTCAGTAACTACCTACATTTTTGTGTACATTATTGTAAAGTGTTACCAATAAGGTAAGTAAGGGTGGGGGGAAAAATGGATACAGCGTAGTATCGCAATATTTTAAGTGGCAATACTGTATCAAGTACACAGACGCCAAGTATTGATCTTTTATTATATATTTGTTTGTCTGCTTGACAATCCCATTTTGCAGCAATAAAATTAAAGTAAGGTACACAAACAGAGAAATGTATCTTTTTAGATTGAACAGATATTGACAAAGTTTCCTTTCGGAGACATCATTTGAAATTGGGAAAAAATTTAAGTTGGAAAAATGGTAAGAAATTGTAATATATTGCAGATATTGCAATATGTTTAAAATTGCAATTATATCGTATTGTGGCATGAGTATTGTGATGATATCTTATCGTGAGGCCTCTGGTGATTCCCACCCCTAACCAATAGATGTATAAAGTAAAAAAAAACAAAAAACATTTGGAAACAAATGGAACTTTCTCTCCCACAAATCTTGGGGTTGGCCCACTCTGTTGTGATTGTTCACTTTCTCTCCCACAAATCTGGGAGCTGGCCCACTCTGTTGTGATTGTGACCAATCACAACAAAGCAGGCCAGCTGACCAATTGGAGGAGACTAGGCCTTTCAGGAAGGCGGGGTAGAGAGCTTAGACAGAGTGTTTCCGTTGGAGGCGCAGCAGCAATGGGCAGCATAAGAAACATAATGTGTTTTGAACAAGAAAGCATGTAAACCTATTCTACTAGACACAAAGACGAAATATGACACTGAAAAGTATAAAATGGGCTGTTTAAACACGTTTTACTACTAGATAGGATAGGGGTACTTTGCAACAGCTTGAATTCTTTTAGTGGCGCAATTGAATGCTCCATTAGTTATGACGACCTAGTAACGACCGGTTACAAATGAGTCCTATCCAAGGTCACATGCTCTACCTTTGTTGTTTGTTTACTCACTCACGGGGAAGGTTAAATGTTGAGGAAGTTGCTGGGGAAGTTTCAAGTAATTTAAAATACACATCTTTAAAGCCTGCGTTCTCAAATTGAGTATTTCTCAGACTGAGCCAGATAACTCCACTTCAGTAGCACTTATGGGGCTTACCCACTGCTAGTAACAGCTCTACTCAGCTCGGCTGCCACGTTCATCCTTTTCCATTGCAGATTTAGTACTGCCTCATGCATGAGACAAGTGTGGCTGGTTGTCAAATCGACGCTGCAGGAAACTGTTGTGACCTAACGCGATACACAAACAGAACGTTGAAGGTGTGTGGTTCTTGAATTTCGGCATGAATTTTTGCAAAATATATTTCAAAAGATGCTGGAGGCAGCAAAATACACAGCTGGCTAAACTATTTAAAAATGGTGGGTATGTACAGGACACCACCCTCTGTCGAGTGATTAGTGACAATTCTCTCCGACCTGCAGGTTTTCACGTCACCTTTGAGTAGTCTTTGGAACCTCAACAGAGTTGAGTCAGGGCAAGTCGAACAGGTGGGTTACACTTAACTTTCCACTTTTATTCCTTTATTCTGAAGCTTTTTACAGGGCTCTGTTCACATATGTGTGCACTTTTAGATGTATGCACTTTTAGAGAGTTGCTCTCCAAATTTCATTGTACTGGTACAATGACAATAAAGGCTTTCAAGTCAATTCAATTCAATTCAATATCAGTCACAGTCTAAATTATACAAAATTGTTTACCTAAAAACTTGACAATAACAGTTTATATTGTTTTCTTAAGTGATAAAAAGAGATATCCTAACTTCCCTATATAAAAATGTTTGACTCTAATGTCAGCAAAATGAAACAACAATTTTGAATCTGGCTTCATCCAATGATCACATTTCTTCTCTGGACATTTATGCAAATTAGCAAATTTAACAAGTTAATGCCACATTTGCATATTTAAACATCATATTTCTGTTAAACAAAAAACTATGGTTTTATTGTAAGAAATCAACTGGGGACTTTCTTGAAGTTAAAAATGTTTCACAGTCACCTGTAGTG
Source organism: Etheostoma cragini (assembly GCF_013103735.1). Taxonomy (NCBI): domain Eukaryota; kingdom Metazoa; phylum Chordata; class Actinopteri; order Perciformes; family Percidae; genus Etheostoma; species Etheostoma cragini. The sequence goes on from NC_048415.1 coordinate 22,170,775, forward strand.
ACCTGCTTTACCAGCATTCACAATGGTCTATTTTAACAGCATTTCTTCATTTAAAAACAACAAAACGTACGTGCAGACAACCTTTATAAGTGTTTTAGTTGCTTTAGGTTTAAGATTGCACTAATAATGGCTAGTGTGGGGGATGGGTATTTTCAGTAATATCAAGATTTGTGTACTCGCCTTACATTTTACTCAAATTAATTAAAAGCCAGTGAAATGATTCCAACTGCCTGATTGTGGCCCTTTAATAAATGCCCCAAAAAGTACAAACTTTAATAGGCCACGCCCCTCACACTGTGAGGTGAACTTTTTATTGCACTTCCTAATCCCTAAGCATACTATTTCCACTCCAGCCTGATGTGAACATACAGTATAACTTACAGTATCATAACTCACAGAAACTTGAAAAGTGGAATGTCAATGTTGAGCCAATGAGTTGAAGATGTGAGGATTTTAATGACGCATAAGAGACGTCAGTACCTGGACACGACAAGCGGGAGAATCAGCATCTTCAGCATCCTCATCAGCAGCTCTCCAGGAAACTGGAAGTACTTCACCTCCTGTCAGGATGAGGAGAAGAATAAGTAATTTTAGTAATTTTAGGACAAGCATTAGATAGCTAGTGAAAAGGAAATTGATGTTATTCCAAAATAATGAACAGGAACAACACATTGTTATGATGTCTGGAGCACTGCCAGAGCAAAAAATGAGGTCTTTCACTGCAATGTCCTAAAGAAAAAAGGAATAGTGAAGAATACATTTTTTTCTATTAACAAATTAATAATCAAAACTGACCATTTACTTCATAATGAAATGAGGATTTATATATCATGTCTTGAAGGGGAAGTCATGAATAAGCTTCTAAAATATTTTCCATTATTATTATTAACCATTAAAACGACAGGCTTTATGTGCACATTTGTGAGATTTGTCTTGTGAATAAGGAAAGGACTGCTGCTTTCACTCAATGACAATACACACTTACTGTACAGGTACTGAGTTCTATTTCACACAGGCTCAACCCTCCACAGTATATCCCACCACAATTTGCTCACTGATCTTTCTCCTCCAAGGATGGCTTCAAGAACCTTGTCAATGTTTTGATAGCCTCAGTGCAGACCACGAGGACAGCGGTGTGCTGACTGGCTGAGAGCTGCCCATGTTTAGACGTTAAAAGCGGCCAAATCGTATTTGAAGCTTCAACGTGATGCTTCACTGTGTTGGGAGCGGGTGTTGAGTCTGAGACCGGCATTGAGACCGTTACTCCAGCCGAGGACACCCCGCAGCTGGCTGTGGTCATCACCACTGAGTCAGCAGCTTTGTTTGCAGATGAGGACGATGATGATGACAACATTGTCAGTGTCCGGTATCCTGTGGGAGTTCATTGCTGGCTTTTGTCTGCAGGGCCTCTGCAGTAGTGATGACAATCGGAGCAGGCCATTTTTTGCCCCTGCCAGTTCCACCAAAGCCAGTGAGCCGTCTCTGCAGTGGTTTCTACGGCCCGGTTCACCCGATGCAATGAACCTCTCCCAGACTTCTGGCTGTGTGTTGAGGCATCCTGACAGCAGCCACTGAGGGATTTTCTCATTGTTATTCCAGCATACCCCCCGTTGATGATGGGAGGATGGCGGCTCATGTGCTTCCACAGTCGGCTGATTAGAGTGGAGGATATCAGCCTACTCTGCATTCTTTTGGGCTCTAAGCCATCTTTAAATCTTCAATATTTACCTGTGTTTTACCACATCTCTGGTCATGCAACTGTTTTGAAAGATGCCAGTGAGTGGCAATACAGTGAGAAGAAGGAAGCGTTGGCTGCACAGGGCATCAATGACCCCTGCCCACAATGCAATGTCGAGTTTTCTGCCCCGTTCTGTTGATGTTGCTGGCGTGGAGTTTCATGATTCAAATGTAAATAAGGTTTTGATTAAAACAATTATATTTCTTAAAGAGCAAATAAACATCTCCCTATCCCAACCTCCACGTTTGATTTTATATACTGTGCTGTCCACACGTATTCCGGTAGACACAGGCCGGCTATGTAAATGCAAAGTTCAGTGGGTGAATGCGTACTCTGGATTGGAGTAGAGTATTACACATAGAGTCAATTAGAGGGTTCTGCCTATACTTAAAGAACTGGGGTTACAATATCGTAACCTGACTTCACTAAGACGCTTGTCTCACATCTTCACATGGCTGTGAAGTAAGGTCTGGCTACACTACTGATACATTCTAGGATAGGAAGGATAAACCAAGTACAATCATCTTGGGTAGTGCTAAGTAACAGAGGTTGTAACGGTGGCTATGCAAAATGGTCTCAGGAAGGAACGGGTTTCCACCCCGCAATAGAAAACGAAATATTATGAAATATTTTAATGAAATCTGTTCTTATAATAGGCTATTGATGTGTATGAGAGTGACCTCAATGTAAATATTACGTTGAAGCGTTATGCAAAAGAAGGAATTCAGTTAGATGATTAAGACACAAAACAACAACATAACTGCATGAAAAACACTACAGAGTGAAATAATGACACATGTCACAGCACAGCGGAGTAGTTAATGTTAGATGCTGGCTATGTTGACAGTCATAATAGCCCGTGCTCATGCAGAGCTCTGCACCTATATGACAGACACACGTTATCGACTTAGAATTACGGTAGGAACCACTAAAACACAAATAACCTTGCCTTCCTCTCCAGACGCCAGACAGACACTTCCTCGGCTTAGAATTACAGTAGGAACCGCTAAAGATTCCACAACCTTGCTGTCCTTTCCACCCGACTGAAATACACTTTATTACCATTGAATTACAGCAACAATCGCTAGACACACTGCAAACTCACGGTCTACTCTTCACTATTTACAGCCCCCTCTCTTGGCTTAAAATGAACGCTGACGGCTACGGACCGCTGTCGGCTACGGACCAATGTCAGCTATGGCCGCTGAACACGCCGCAAATGGTAAACAGCCGTGGCCTTCGTGCCTGGTCCTCCGGTAATGTTAGCAGTTATTGCTTTATAATTCAATGTGAGTACACAAATTTTGAAATAACATAACATGCCCGTCCCCAGAAGCTGTGATAAATTAACATGACGCTAATGCTTACCTGTTCAGGAGGAAATTAGCCAACTCAGCGTCCTTGTGGGCTCTAAACTGTCTCAATCTTTCAAATACATCTCCAATATCCACCCAGGGTTGTTACATCTCTGGTCATGCATGCCATTTCTTTTAGGTCACTTAGAATCTATCCCTGCGTTCCCTTTCTTTTGTTTGCTGCTTTCATGGCTGTACTAAAGTTACAGCTGTAGCAGGCCGGGTTTACAAGTTTACAGGTATACAGGTGAAACTCATAAAATTAGCATATGGTGCAAAAGTTAATTGTGAAACTAATATATTATATATACTCATTACATGCAAAGTGAGATATTTCATATATATTATTTGATATAATTTTGATGACTATGGCATACAGCTTATGAAAACCCCAAATTCAAAATCTCAGAAAATTAGCACATTACATAAAATCAATAAAAAAGGATTTTAAATACAGAAATGTCAACCCTCTGAAAAGTTTAATCATGCATATGTACCCAGTACTTTGTTTGGGCCCCTTTTGCATGAATTACTGCCTCAATGCGGCGTGGCGTGGATGCTACCAGCCTGTGGCACTGCTGAGGTGTTATGGAAGACCAGGATGCTACAATAGCGGCCTTCAGCTCTTCTGCATTGTTCGTTCTCATGTCTTCCATCTTTCTCTTGGCAATGCCCCATAGATTTTCCATGGGGTTCAGGTCAGGAGAGTTTGCCATGGTTAACCCCATGGTCATTGAACCAGGTTTTGGTACTTTTGGCCGTGTGGGCAGGGGCCCAGTCCTGCTGAAAAATGAAGTCAGCATCTCCATAAAGCTTGTCTGCTAAAGGAAGCATAAAGTACTCTAAAAGGTCCTGGTAGACGGCTGCGCTGACTCTGGACTTAATAAAGCACAGTGGACCCACACCAGCAGATGACATGGCTCCCCAAACCAACATAGACTGTGGAAACTTCACACTAGACTTCAAGCATTTTGGATTGTGTGCCTCCCCATTCTTCCTCCAGACTCTGGGACCTTGGTTTCCAAATGAGATGCACAATTTGCTCTCATCAGAAAAGAGGACTTTGGACCACTAAGACACAGACCAGTTCTTTTTTTCTTTAGCCCAGGTAAGATGCTGCTGATGTTGTTTGTTGTTCAAGAGCGGCTTGACAAGAGGAATATGACATTTGAACCCATGTCCAGGACCCGTCTGTGTGTGGTGGGTCTGGATGCAGTAACTCCAGCCTCAGTCTACTCATTGTGAAGCTCCCCCACACATTTTGGATTAATTAGCTGATTAGAGTGTGATACTTTGAGCCTACAATACTTAACTTTATGCTAATTTTCTGAGATTTTGAGTTTGGGGTTTTCATATGCTGTACGCCATAATCATCAAAATAATATCAAATAAAGGCTTGAAATATCTCACTTTGCATGTCTATGCATGAGTCTATATAATATATTAGTTTCACCTTTTAAGTTGAATTACTGAAATGAATTAACTTTTGCACCATATGCTTTTTTGAGTTTCACCTTTATCTGGCTGTTAATCTGGGTAGTTGATACCAACACACAGGCCAAAACACAAACTGACATTCTGTCACGGAACATAAATTACAAAAGACAAAATACTGGCATTAGCATTGTTGTCAGAAAAGATAGTAATTCAACTTTGCATGATTCCTTAATATCTAGTGATGCATTGGGGTCAATTTTGGATTTGTTACAGTGAATTTATAACATATTGGACCTTTAAGTTTATACATTTCACAAATATAAAGGCTGGCCGGCTGGTTGGTAAGCGTGCTTGCTTGCTATGGGACTAATTGTTAAGGGGCGCAGAGGGCATGGGGAGAGGTCTATTATGATCTTTATTATAAATATCACGGTGTAGGATATTATTCAACAGGATATTTAATAAATTAGGATATTAATACAATATTTATTAAACGTTAGTTTATTTTGTAATGTGTAGATCGGTAGAGATCCTTTAAAAAACACAAATATGAGTAAATATGCCTAAGCAAGTAGTTATTTAGCTATATCTTGTTATATGCTATGTTTGCCATCTTATGGACGTGCAAAAATATTTATAATATTTCAAACATTCAAGAATATTTTAGAAAGAACATTCAAACGTAATCTTTGATCCGTTTTGAAAAGCTCTTTTGTGTATTGGATTGATCAAATGAGTGTGTCACAGTTGTTTGTGTGTTTTCCTAATTCTTGTTTCCAAGCTAAGCCAATTAGATAAATTGGCTGTTCAGCAGAAACCGACAAAAACAGGCCAACGAAGGCCGAAGGTGTGGGACACACGCACAGATTAGGCTGACGTTTGGTCGCCGCTGGCTCAACTAAGACCGGAAGCCGACCGTTGGCTTGGTGCATCAGGGCTTTTAGACTAATTCTTTAGCTAAGCCATCCACCTGTCTCTTAGACCCCATACCAACTAGGCTACTTATAAAAGCTTTACCCTTAGTCAACACTTTCTTACTAGATATGATTAATATGTCTTTATTAACAGGTTATGTACCACAGTCATATAAAGCAGCTGTGGTAAAACCTCTTCTTAAAAAAACCTCCCACGAACCAGAGGTCTTAGCCAGCTATAGACCTATTTCTATCCTTGAGAAGGTAGTCGCTAATCAGTTATGTGATTTTCTACCTAACAACAGTTTGTTTTACCATCATCAATCAGGATCTAGAGTGCATCATAGCACAGAGACAGCAATGGTGAAAATTACAAAAACCTTCAGACTACTTTAAACAAATGACTTGTCTACATCTTAGTTATGCTGTTATAGTTTTAGACTGCCGGGGGCCTTATTTTGACACACTGACACCTCTAGTTTTCCAGCTATTTGCATTCCTAGAAAACAAAACCCTTTCACCCAGGAAACGTGTGTTTGTTTCCAGGAAGAGTGTAATGCAAATCACAATCTTTTTCCTTTTTTAACTATTCTTTTTGGGGCGTAAGTTAACTGGTGTTGCACGACGCTAACATTTTGTCAACTAAACTGCCACAGACACCTGAAAGAACAATTAGCTTGCGATATCCAGTACCCTATTGTTGGCTAGCCTCAACTACTAACTCTCACTGATACGTGCTGATGCAACCGACTTCTCACCTCACAGAGCTCTGTTGCCGGCAATATTTGAAAGGTTATTTTCAGTTTTAAGGGTCATGCTGTCTCAGCTAGCGGTTAGCCAAATTAGCTGGTAGCTAAACTAACGTTAGCTTTCCGGTAGAGGCAGGTAGTGCATGCGCTAACATATTGCACATGCGCAGAACGGATCATACAGGAGGGAGGATCGTGTACCAACAAGGACAACGCTACAGGACGGACCAAAAAAAGCTCACAAAAACGTATGTGAAATACCTTACAGTTTAACATTGTTGTGGTTGTAATGGAAGGGTTTGTGGTTCAACATTAAACTCTTTCCCTCGTATGGCTTTGTTATATTCCGGTTCTTATCAGGTTGACCAAAAAGAAAAGTTTGGCTGAAGTGAACAACTCACTTTAGCAGATTTTTCTTTTCCTTGTCGCCATCTCGCTATGCTAGTCAAGCACCGAGTCGCTCAAAATCTTTTCTTTTTATTAAACTCTTTGTGCACAAACAATGTTCTCAATGCTGAGTTCATTTGTTGATCCCCAGGTGCGACTTGAAGCAAAGTCTCACGTTGTTTTGAGCCTTCTTAGTGTTTTAAAAATTTTGATTTTGAGGCTATCATAGAAGGCCCCCCACTCCGATTCAAAAGGCAAGGCTCTCGCCTTGCCTTTTGAATCGGAGTGGGGGGCCTTCTATGATAGCCTCAAAATCAAAATTTTGCGCTTTAAATTGACTGCATATATATATTGCCCTTTGTTTGCGGCTGTGCACAACGTGTCTGCTTTGTTGCATTGTTTTGCATGTTTTGTGTCATCTCAACACGCTTGCGTTCTTGTAACAAATAAGATATCCTTTTTTTGGTCCTTTTAATTAGTTGTAGTGTATAGTACATAAATAAAGTCAGTACAATCAAAGTCCTTTTCAGGCAGGTCGATCGGTGGCCATCTTGCAATGCAATCTGGGCAAAGTGAAGGGGAAAGCATACAGAAAGGTACGTTATATGTGTAGGCTACACAGCTGCAATACTGGCTTTACAAACTAACAAAAAAAGCTAAACCGTGTTTCATAAACACACACGCCTATAGTGGCTGCTTCAACCAGAACAGGGTGTCACTCGGCCTGGCCTTGAAACACAAATTCAGACAGGCTTCTCAGAGGTTAACAAACATGCTTTAATATGCCTCAATGGTATAAAAATAACTTATGTAATAAAATAAAAATCTAACAACGTGTAACTAAACAACAGAGCTTTTTAAATAAATAAATAAATAAATATGAAATAATGTTCTAAATATGACCAAGGGTATTTTGTAACAGCTTTAAAATCCAGCTTCAACTAAATATCTCTTAAAACCTTTTCAATGTAATAAGATAAGATTTTCTGGTGTCCATGTGAGCTTTGAGATCTCCAGCACCTTTATTAGACACTGAAACATATGTGTTAGCTTTGCACACAGTGCACTCCACTTCGCTATTTTGTGTGCTCCCTATCTGATCTGCTCCCTGTATGTGCTTCCTGTCTGATCTGCTCCCTGTATGTGCTCCCTGTCTGATCTGCACCCTGTATGTGCTCCATGTCTGATCTGCTCCCTGTATGTACTCCCTGTCTGATCTGCTACCTGTATGTGCTTCCTGTCTGTTCTTCTCCCTGTATGTGTTCTGCTGTCCGATCTGCTTCCTGTATGTGCACGTCGCATAGCCACAAGGCAGCCTCTCGGGAATTACGTCACGCAACAAAGTACTGTAGTATTGTATGCAAAGTGCTAGTCAATTTAAGTACACGCTGAATGGTCCCATGAAAAACAGTGAAAACTGGTGATTTGAGGGGCTGCAGGGTTATACGGGTGCATAATGACAGCTAAAGAGCTTTTCTGTTGGGCATTAGGCAGAGAGAGCTTAGTTTTCTGTGTAAGAGCAGGATCAGCACTCACATACAGCCCACAGGGAAGGTTAGTCAAAACTCTGCTCATCTTGCACTCATACGTACGAGTCGGTGTGTATTTGCCTGAATGTGGGTGTGTTGTGGTACATGAGACAAATGCAGTTGAACTCAAAGGACCAGTAAACAGAGCAGCCACAGGTTGAGAGGTTTTACCAGTCAAGTCAACAAAACGAGGTGTCAGAATGTAACAAACCAGAATCATTTCATCACTTCATCATCAAGTTTTACTCTTAACATTAATTATTCACTCATCTATCAATCATAATCAATAATAAAAAAATATATTCTTCCTTGTACAGATACAAATTAGAATTATAAACAAGAAAAATGACCTGGCTCAATTTTCAATTGTCAATGATCGTCAAGATAACCACAGCCTCACTTTAAACATATTCAAAAACATTAACAGAAAAACAGAGGGTGACATTTTCTGTTCTCTGGATTTAGGGAGCATTATGCCCCTGGTTATTGTTTAAAGCTGATTATTTTACACATGCCCCTTAAAATGAGCCTGTACCTTTGGCTGAACAGCAGCCATTGTGTAAAGTACATACATTGTTAATTATAATCCAATAATATAATACCGACATGGTCCATTTGCCTAATGAATACTTTTGCTTTTGATATTGTATGTACATTTTGTTGCTAATACTTACTTATACTATACTTTGACTTGATACAATTTTGAATACAGGATTTAAATTTTAAATATTTAAATAACTGATTTTACTTAAGCAAATGATTTGTATAGTTCTACCATGTACAGTAGTAAGACAGTGGGAGATTAGCTAAAGTCAAATCACTAATACTGCTGCTTCTGCTTATGTAATCACTGTTATAAATCTGTGACAGACTTATAAAGTCCATGCAGCACCGCAGGATTTTACTTGTTGGGGCATAATTATTGTTTGGTGGGGTTATGGAATATGTAAAAAATATATGAATGAACAAGGATATAAGCAAATATTAAAAGTACTGCACACTAAAAGATTTAGCTTCGGTACATTACGTCCGCAACATTCACATGTAGCCGTAATTTTTAGCACAGCGCCAAGTGGCACAACTGATGTGATCCAAACATTTTTAGGAATAGTTTTAGAGCGTTGTAAAAAATATGATTTGTTTAATGAATCTCATTGTATTGTATTCCACTGTGTTCCTGATTTTTTTTCATGAATACAAATCAAATTACAAAACAGCTTTATAATTAAACTCTGTAATGTCTGAAATGTAAACAAGACAAGACTGTGTACAGAAACAATCATAGACTTTACTGGTAGAAGCTCGCTTTGGCCGTTTGTGGGTGCGGTAAAGATTTCATTGGTAACAGCGAGTTCCACCAATTGGAAATTTAGGATTAGGTGGTGGGTAGTGGCGTATTTATTTTCAATTGTTCCTATGGAAATAGGATATTCAATGGGAATATACTTTTGAAATATCGTGGATGCTGTCCCTAGTCTGCCTACACTCGCAGCCCACTCTTGTATTTACAGTATTTATTCTTGCAGCCCACCCTTCTATGCATTCATGCAGCCCACTTGCACTCGCAGAGTCTGGTCAGTATGACGGAATTATATTTGGACACCTCCGACGTAATGTTACACTTCAGTCATTGGTGCTTGTTAGAGGATGCAATCCACGGGCAAAAGGAAGCCTTAAAAATAGATAATATTAGTAACAGCTAAAAACTGCGCTGAAAAGGCGACAATTACAATAAAGAAAAGCTGTAGAACGTGATTCGGCCAGATGATATAAACTGAGGAACCTTTCAAACGTCAAATGAAGACAATGAAACGAGTAAGCTAAGAAGCGGTCGGACAAAACATAATACAACATTGCCTGCAAACCGTTCATGTTTATGAATTAAACTTTTCCTTATAGCGCCACAGTAGCAACCTAGTCCACTTTGCTGCTAACTAATGAAAGAGCCAGTATACCAAGCACCAGCCATGATCAAAGTTGGCAGGTAGGATTACCCATTGAGCTAATATTATAACAATTAATACAAATGAAGAGTGTGGTATATAATAAATAATAAATAAATTATGCCAGAAGATTCAGCAATACATAAATTAAACTAACTTGACTTGATCAGAAAGATTTGTAAAACAGGAAGATTTGTGTTGAGCATTTTTGAAATTGAGTATATTATTAAAATTGATTGGATTATGATGTCAGAAGCAAAATAAGGAATAAAGTGCATAAGGAATAGCTGCTGACAGTGTGGAAGGCACATCTACTATAAGCTACTGTACCATACTGTGTGAACAAGCAAACGTGATCAGATAAGTTTCATTACAACCACTTTCTATGCTCAATTGTTACTAGACAATTACCTTACCGGATGCCCGAACCACCGCAACTGGCTCCTTTCAACGCAAAGGCTTTCACCCTATATCTAAGGGAGCCACCCTCCTGAGGTAACTTATTTTTGCCCGGGATCTTGTTCTTTTGGTCATGACCTTCATGACCATAGGTGAGGGTAGGAACAAAAACTGACCGGTAGATCGAGAGCTTTGCCTTCTGGCTCAGCTCCCTTTTTGTCACAATGGTGCAATAAATGCCGCACCTGCTGCTCCGATTCTCCAACCAATCTCACACTCCATGGTCCCCTCACTCGCAAACAAAACCCCAAGGTTTTCTAACTCCTTCACTTGTGGTAAGGACTCATTCTCTACCTGAAGAAGGCACTCCATCGGTTTCCTGCTCAGAAACATGGCCTCAGATTTAGAGGTGCTGATCCTCATCACAGCCGCTTCACACTGGGCTGCAAACTGATCCAGTGAGTGCTGAAGGTCACAGGCCGATGATGCCATCATGACCAATTCATCTGTAAGAAGCAACGATGAGATCCCCAGTCCACCAAACTGCAACCTCTTCCCACCTTGACTTGATACACTGTCCATAAATACTACAAACAGGATTGTTGATAAAGCGCAGCCCTGGAGGAGGCCAACCCTCACCTGGAACGAGTCTGACTTACTGCCGAGAATGCGCAAACAGCACTGTCTTTGGTCAAACAGAGATTGGACAGCCCTGAGAAGGGACCCCCTTACTCCATTCTCCCGCTGCACCTCTAACAGTATCTCCGAGGGGACCCGGTCATACGTCTTCTCTAGATCCACAAAACACATGTTGGGCAAACTCCCCAGCTCCCTCCAGGATCCTTGCGAGAGTGAAGATTTGATCTGTTGTTCCTCAACCAGGACAGAATCCCCATTTTTCCTCTTCAACCCGAGGTTCGACTATCAGCCAAACCCTCCTTTCCAGCACCTTGGAGTAGGGCTTTACCAGAAAGCTTGAGAAATGGGATAACCCTGTAATTGGCACACACCTTCTGGTCCCCCTTTTTGAAGATGGGAACCACCACCCTGGTCTGCCACTCCCTAGGCACCGTTGCAGACCTCCACGCACTGTTGAAGAGGTTTGTCAACCAAGACAGCCCCTCCACACCCAGAGCTTTCATTATTTCCGGAGAGATCTCATCAATCCCTGTGGCTTTGCCACTGTGGAGTTGCTTAACTACCTCAGCGACTTCCACAGTGAAATTGACAACAATCCCCAATCATCCTCAGGCTCTGCCTCTACACTAGAGGACGTATTAGCTGGATTTAGGAGTTCCTCAAAATGCTCCTTCCACCGCCCTATTACCACCTCAGTTAAGGTCAACAGCGTCCCATCCTTACCATACACAGCTTAGATGGTTCCCCGCTTCCCCCTCCTGAGGTGGTGAACGGTTTTCCAGAAACACCTTGGTGCCGACCAAAAGTCCTTTTCCATGTCTTCTCCGTAATTCTCCCACACCCAGTGCTTTGCCTCTTTCAAAGGCTGCAGCCCTTCGGGCCCTTCAGTACCGTGCAGTTGCCTCTGGATTCCTCCGGGATAGCATATCTCGGAAAGACTCCTTCAGTCCGACGGCTTCACTGTCCACCAGGGTGTTTGTGGGTTACCGTCCCTTGAGGCACCTAAGACCCTAAGACCACAGCTTTCCACCGCGACTTTAGCAATAAAACTTTGAACATTGTCGACTAAGGTTCAATGCCCCCAACCTACACAGGGATGCATGAAAAGCTCCGGAGAGGTGTGACTTGAAAATCTGTCGAACAGGGGCCTCCTCCAAACGTTCCCAATTGACTACCTGTTTGGTTGACTACCAGGTCTGTCCAGAGTCTTTCCCCACCTCCTGACCCAACTCACCACCAGATGGTGATTAGTTGACAGCTCTGCCCTTCTCTTCACCCGAGTGTCCAAAACATACGGCCTCACATCAGATGAAACGATTATAAAATCAATAATTGATCTTCGGCCTAGGGTGCTCTGGTATCACGTACACTTATGTGCATCCCTATGCTTGAACATGGTGTTTGGTATAGACAATCGATGACTAGCACAGAAGTCCAACAACAACCACTCTGGTTTGGATCCTAATCACGCATATATCACCCATGTATATCCCCCATTGCCCACGTGTGCGTTGAAACTCCCAGCAGAACTATAGAGTCCCCCACTGGAGCCCCATACAGGACTCCATTCAAGGTCTCCAAGAAGGCCGAATACTCAGAACTCTTGTTTGGTCATGTGCACAAACAACAGTCAGAGTTTTCCTTCCCACCACCCGCTGGCGCACTCTCCCTCTCGTCCACCGGGGTAAACTCCAACGTAGCAGTGCTTAGCCAGGGGCTTGTGAGTTAGTCTCAAACCTTGGTACAATGTACCTGTAACCAGATGGCTGCAGCCTCAATTGATAAGACAAGGGATGACTCGGGTCAGGAAGGACATAGGTTAACATAGGTTAATCTAGGTTAACATAGGTTGCATTTTGGTCTGCACAATTGATTGCATCCCTTAAAGAAATTATCTGAGACTATGCCAGTAGTTCATTACAACATTACCTTTAACTCTAAACTCAGTTATAAACCTTAAAACTATGTTATTTATTGTTATGACATCTATATAACTATGTCAACAAAAAATGAAAATTATAAAGAGTAAAGGTTATGTGACATGTTTCAGTGACAGAATTTATAACACCTCTTTTTTAAATTCTGTAACTGAAACATGTCACATAACATGTCACATAACATAACAGGTAAAATGTCACATGCATAGGTGTTTTTGACATTTTTCCCTCTCAGAGCCTAAATCAAGTCTAAATCGATTAGTGTAATCTTTCATGTCTGTAGGTAGCAATACCGTTTAATAAAGAGACCTGACATGAGCTGTTTCTGTTTTCGGCTGCTATAATTTACTCTCAAATGGACCTCTGGGCCTCCTTACTGCTTAAACAGCCACTTTGCTGTGAAAACAAATCTTATTACATTCTATTCAATCTTGTAGGTCATTAGCAATAAAACACAATCCAGATAAAAGCATTAAACAAGTTAAGTCCAGTTTTACGTAGACAAAATAACGTAAAAATAATGCCATCACTTACATTCCAGCATTCAATCATACTATTATCAGTTAAATATTGCCTTAAACTGATATTCTCACACTTTTCTTTCTTACTGGGAAATTGCAGCTGATGGTGTGATTCTGCAGACCCTCATAATACTATAGTCCAGATTTAGATCATACAGATGAAACTCAAAAAATTAGCATATGGTGCAAACGTTCATTCATTTCAGTAATTTAACTTAAAAGGTGAAACAAATATATTATACAGACTCATTACATGCAAAGTGAGATATTTCAAGCCTTTATTTGATATCATTTTGATGATTATGGCGTACAGCTTATGAAAACCCAAAATTCAAAATCTCAGAAAGTTTTCATATTACATGAAATAAATAAAAAAAGGATTTTAAATATAGAAATGTCAGGCCACTGAAAAGTATAATCATGCATATGTACTCAGTACTTTGTTTGGGACCATTTTGCATGAATTACTGCCTCAATGTGGCGTGGCATGAATGCTATCAGCCTGTGGCACTGCTGAGGTTTCATGGAAGACCAGGATGCTACAATAGCGGCCTTCAGCTCTTCTGCATTGTGCGGTCTCATGTCTTTCATCTTTCTCTTGGCAATGCCCCATAGATTCTCTATGGGGTTCAGGTCAGGAGAGTTTGCGGGCCAATCAAGCAAAGTAATGCCATGGTCATTGAACCAGGTTTTGGTGCTTTTGGCCGTGTGGGCAGGTGCCCAGTCCTGCTGAAAAATGAAGTCAGCATCTCCATAAAGATTGTGTGCTAAAGGAAGCATAAAGTACTCTAAAATGTCCTGGTGGACGGCTGCACTGACTCTGGACTTAATAAAGCACAGCGGACCAACACCAGCAGATGACATGGCTCCCCAAACCAACACAGAGTGTGGAAACTTCACACTGGACTTCAAGCATCTTGGATTGTGTGCCTCTCCATTCTTCCTCCAGACTCTGGGTACTTGGTTTCCAAATGAGATGCAAAATTTGCTCTCATCAGAAAAGAGGATATTGGACCACTGAGAAACAGAACAGTTCTTTAGCCCAGGTAAGATGTTTCTGACCTCTGTCCACTCCTTGTGAAGCTCCCCACACATTTGAATGGCCTTTTCCTGAAAATCCTCTCCAGGCTACGGTCATCCCTGCTGCTTGTGCACCTTTTTCTTCCACACTTTTCCCTTCCCTTTAACTTTCTATTAATGTGCCTTGATACGGCACTTTGAGAACTTTTGAGGTTTTCCCTCCTTGTGGAGGGTGTCAATGATGCTTTTCTGCACAAGTGTCAGGTCAGCAGTCTTCCCCATGATTGTGAATTCCACTGAACCAGACTGAGAGACCAATGAAAGGCTCAGGAACCCTTTGCAGGTGTTTTGGATTACTAAGCTGATTAGAGTGTGATACTTTGAGCCTACAACACTGAACTTTTGCACCATATGCTAATTCTTTGAGTTGCACCTGTATATTCATCCATACCTTTCTACTCAGTTTGTTCTGTGTGGAAATTTGTCAGCAAGTTGACATAGGTTGCATAGTTTTTAGCACATATTCTTTTTTATTTGGGCTAATCCTAGTACATTTTGACCATAAACAATGTACTTTCTCCTCAGAAATACGCACACACACGCGCACACACACACACACACACACACACTTCCCCATCTGCTCTTTCCTTGCATAGAGGGATCAGGACTCTATAAATTGTCTAAAAACATAAAGGTCCTTGCCTCCTGTCTACCCTGTCATAACACAAACAGGCACTTTTATTTGATGTACAATTAGAGAAAGCATTTGATTGATTGGATTGTAATCCCTTATTGTGAGAGTTCAAGATCAAGATCACTTTATGGTCCCCCGAGGGAAATTTGTCTAGGGCATCAGTACATTATGCTGCTGTAAACAACATTAAACACAGAGACTTATTCACACACATACCACATACAATCCACC
>NC_048415.1:22186367-22202641 GCF_013103735.1 Etheostoma cragini
CTCGAACACAACAGAAGCCCTCAAGCTGAAGCATATTGTCCGGTATATCCTTACGGAGCCAAGACTCAGTTAAGACCATAATGCATGACTCTCTGTATTCATGGCAATGACGTGTATTGAGACGAAGCTCCCCCATTTTGCTAAACAGCGACCGTACATTGCTCAAAATAATAGAAGGAAGTGGTGGCTTATTACCCCTGCGCCGGAGCCGTTGTCTGACCCCTCCACGCCTGCCTCTTTTGCGCCGGTGGGGATTCCCAGAGGCAGGATCTCTCCTGACGTCCTCTGGTAGAAGAACCGGAGAATAGTCTCCTCTGTGCTGGAGGGCAAGCAGAATCTCTCTGGAGTAGACTTGATGTTCTTCATTATGCATAGACGGTTTAAAGGGTGGGTGCAACCTCTTACAAAGGAGTTCGCCAACCACCAACATAAGCAGTAGCAGTGATATAAGTAGCTTCATTACGCTGCCAGCACGGGTCCAGTTACCAACGCTGTGTTATGCTAGTTGGTAACTAGCACAAATGCTAATCACTGAATACTTCACTTAATTGCAAAGATCCCAATTCAGATTACTTAGCTGTTACGCCCAACAGCAACACTCCTTAGGAGAAGCGTCAAAAAAACACTTTGTGCAATGTCAACGTCTATACTTTTAAAACAATAAAACGAACAACAATCGCAACAGCAGCAGCAGCACTACAACCCCTGTCGCCAGCAGAGCAGCGCCAGTGAATTGATCAATCAATTGATCAGTTAAGGAGCCACATGCTATTTTTAGGCCGATTTGAGAATATGACAAAGCTTTAGTCAGAATGGTCAGGGGAAAGGAAAAGGCTGTATTTTCTTTATGGAGCACCTACATGAAGCTTCATGTAATGTACATGTAATAACTTGAGTCTATTCACAGTAAGTTTGCTACTTTGTTTTTAGCTTGGATTTGTTCAGGGATTTCTTTCACACACCACACGTGACTGCATGAAACACCAGTTGGATCCAATTTCAGCTTGTGTATTCCTGTTTAGTTGAAATGTCAGAGGTAGAGTGAAAATGGTAACACAGCTTAATATTTGCTGCAACTTAAATAGGATTGATAGCATGTTAGATTTGTGCATACTAAATGTAGCCAACAAGCTAAAATGAGAAAACATTTGGAGGTTTTTCATTTGACAATTATAACCCTTTCTGAAAAGTCAGTCAGACAATCAAAATAAATGGACAAAGGGCCGTTCAAAGTCATGTTCCCATACATACAGTGAAAACGGATTGCTTGCTGCAATCATTCCTCTTGTTCATTTTGAAAAATAATTAAATTTTATCTGTCACATGAAATTGTGCAAGGTACAAATCCAGTGAAATATCCTATCAGCTCCTACAACTTGTGCATGATTCAACATTAAGCAGAATTGATTTGATTGATTGAGTCAGATTGGTACACAGAAAAAGAGCCATTATATAACATTTAATTTAGCAGATGCTTTTGTCCAAAGCAACTTCCAATAAAGGTATGGAGTTCAAACAGCAAGAATTGAAAATAAGTATTAGATTTAAACAAGTCAAACTCACAAAGAGCCACATGTACTGTAAGTGCAATATGTGAGAGGTGAATGTTTGTTGTTTTATATTAGACGTCACGTAAAGAGAGTCAATATTTGGATGGGAATTACGTGGAATGTATTTGATTAAACGCAGTACTGTTAAGGATAACTCCATCATCCAGAACACAAATTGATTTAAATAATAACAACAGAGTAATTAAATCCTTGATCATATGACCATAATCACAGGTCTGTCAGATCATTATCTATTCCTCTTAGCGAGAAAACTCACAAATAAACGGGCATACCTTGGGGTGGTTTGGGGGGTTTGCTTTGATTTCTTTTCATCTTTTTGATCCTGTCTTGTGTTTAAATCTTTCTCCCCAGCCTTGAGTTGTTGGTCTTGTCCTGTGTTCCCCTGTACGTCTGCATGTTCTGCTTCCAGTTTTATTTTGAAGTCTGGTATTTGTCTCGTCTCGCCTTTAGCTTTACTACCTGTGTCTTCCCGCTCTTGTAATTATCTGATGTTTACCACCTGCTTCCCTACCCTCTTGTCAACTGCCTCTCGTTACCTCATTACCTTGTGTATTTAATGTCTGTGTGTCCCTTGTCTCTTCTCAGATCCTTCTATTTTGTCTGCCTATCGATACTTAGTCTGCTACCTGGTCCCATATTCCCTGTGTGTTAGTCCTGTCTTTTCCTCGCCCTTTTTCCCCTGGACCCCTGTGGATTTTGTGTTTTGGATTTTTGCCTGTGTTTTGCCCCTTTTGGATTTTAACCAGGGTTTTGCCTTAAGTGCTCCCTGTGTGTTGAACTGTTTTTCAATCAACCCACTTTGTACGTGCTCCTGCCTGTCACCTCATCTCTGCGTTTGGGTCCTCACTCCACCTCATCACCACATACATGTCATCTAATACAAGGTGAACCCAATTTAGAATACCTAAGAGTGAATCATGTAATAATGAAAATGAATTTAAAAAAAATAAATTGTAATGAAATGTCTGGTACAAATGTGGATGCTGAGACTCATGTGTTTTTTATCCACAAGTCAAAATATGACAAAACAATTTCTAAAGGAAATCAAAGTTAAAGGTGACAGTACATGCAATGAGGAAAAGTTTTTGAACACCCTGCTATTTTGCAAGTTGTCCCACTTAGAGAACATGGAGGGGTCTGAAATTGTCATTGTAGTTGCATGCCCACTGGGAGAGACATAATAAAAATAAAAAAAATCCAGAAAACACAATGTATGATTTTTTAAAATATTTATTTGTATGATACAGCTGCAAATAAGTATTTGAACACCTGTCTATCAGCTTAGTTAGTCTGCCTTCAAAATATCCACCTCCACTCAAATTATTATCCTAAATTAGATGTACCTGTTTGAGGTCGTTAGCTGCATAAAGACACGTGCCCACCCCATACAATCAGTAAGAATCCAACTACTAACATGGCCAAGATCAAAGAGCTGTCCAAAGACACTAGAGACAAAATTTTACACCTCAACAAGGTTGGAAAGGGCTACGGGAAAAAGGTCCACTGTTGGAGGAATCATTAGAAAATGGAAGAAGCTAAACATGACTGTCAATCTCCCTCGGACTGGGGCTGCATGCAAGATCTCACCTCGTGGGGTCTCAATGATCCTAAGAAAGGTGAGAAATCAGCCCAGAACTACGGGGGAGGAGCTGGTCAATTACCTGAAAAGAGCTGGGAACACCGTTCCCGAGGTTACTGTTGGTAATACATTAAGACATCATGGTTTGAAATCATGCATGGCACGGAAGGTTCCCCTGCTTAAACCTGCACATGTCAAGGCCCGTCTTAAGCAGAGGTGGGTAGAGTAGCCGAAAATTGTACTCAAGTAAAAGTACTGTTACTTCAGAATAATATGACTCAGGTAAAAGTAAAAGTAGTTATCCAAATAATTACTTGAGTAAGATTAAAGTAGTTGATGAAAAAACTACTCAAGTAGTGAGTAACTGTTGAGTAATGTCTGATTTATTTCTCAACACAAGCATCAATCAGACAGACAAAAATACAAAATAATCATATTTAGGCAAACTATAGTTCATCCAATCAATAAAATAAATTACAAGGAATTTATTAATTACAAAATAGCTTAAGTGAGAGACTTGTCACATCAAATTTGGATGGATACTGCATGTGCAAAACATACTGTATGTAACCTAAAAGACAAACATCCACCTATCAACAGCAAAAACTAAAATGACTGCTTCATGTTTCCTCAGGTTAGATGTTGAGTTTTTGAATGCTCACATGTCCGTTTGTTTGGTTGACACAGAAGACGCTGCATAATGTAGCTGCTGTTTTTCGCACTTTTCCTAAGGTAACCATGCTTTCACTATGAGGCTGGGGGGATCCTCCACGTCTGTGTTGCCTTGGCGACGGTTGATTCTTTGTTTTGCTACGACTATAAACTAACACGTCCCGCCCATTGAAATATAGTCTATGATTCCGCCGCTGAGATCGAGTATGGTCACGTGACTGCACAACGACGTTTGATTGGTGAAACACAGTCACTTGGTAGAGTCTTCAGTGGAAGACTCTCTCTCTCTGTCAAAATAAAACATTAAAATGAGACGTACGGTGGGGTAAAAACTATTTAAATATTTAAAGAGGTAAAAAGAAAAGTAATGAGCTCATTGTAGCCTAATGTAGCAGAGTAAGAGTACAGTTTCTTCTTTAGTAATCTACTCAAGTACAAGTAAAAGTATAGTGATTTAAAACTACTCCTAGAAGTACAATTTTTTTCAAAAACTTACTCAAGTTAATGTAACTGAGTAAATGTAACTCGTTACTGCCCACCTCTGGTCTTAAGTTTGCCAATGACCATTTGGATGATCCAGAGGAGTCATGGGAGAAAGTCATATGGTAAGATGAGACCAAAATATAACTTTTTGGTTATAATTCCACTAACCAAGGAGGAAGAAGAATGATGAGTACCAACCCAAGAACACCATCCCTACTCCGAAGCATGGAGGTGTTAGCATCATGCTTTGGAGGTGTTTTTCTGCACATGGCACAGGGCGACTGCACTATATTAAAGAGAGGATGACCGGGGCCATGTATTGCGAGATTTTTGGGGAACAACCTCCTTCCCTCAGTTAGAGCATTGAAGATGGGTTGAGGCTGGGTCTTACAACATGAAAATGACCCGAAGCACACAGCCAGGATAACCAAGGTGTGGCTCTGTAAGAAGCCTGTCAAGGTTCTGGCGGGGCCTAGCCAGTTTCCAGACCTAAACCCAATAGAGAATCTTTGGAGGGAGCTCAAACTCCGTGTTTCTCAGCAAAACCTGAATGATCTAGAGAAGTGGGCCAAAATCCCTTTTGCAGTGTGTTTGAAAAATTACAGGAAACGTTTGACCTTTGTAATTGCAAACAAAGGTTACTGTACCAAATATTAACATTGATTTTCTAAGGTGTTCAAATACTTATTTGCAGCTGTATCATACAAATAAATAGTTAAAAAATCATACATTGTGATTTCTGGATTTTCTTTTTTTTAGATTATGTTTCTCACAATGGACATGCACCTGCAATGACAATTTCAGACCCCTCCATGATTTCTAAGTGGGAAAACTTGCAAAATAGCAGGGTGTTCAAATACTGATTTTCCTCACTGTATATTTTGCCATGAATTAATGGTGATTTACGGAGACTAATGAAGAAGAGAGACCTTTCCTTGTGAATCTCTCTTAAGACAAAACTGTTGAACAACAAATGACATCTGAGTGGCTTAAGCTAATTTCTTTATTAGTCTGATAGGGAAAGCTAAGGGAAATCTAAAATCTGGGACAATATAAAAAAAATGACTGAAAAACTGCTTAATGACATAACAAAATAGCTAGAAATTAATGACAATGGCTGCTTTGTGATCGCCGTTAAGGTAAAGTAAATAATTATCCTGGACATCAAGACATACCATCTATTGATTTCTCCCACCTGATCTTCTCTCTAACAGATGTCGCTGAATCTAAAGTAAAAACAACTCTGAACTCTTAAAATTTCCAAATCTAAGGATATTTTTCCAATAGGCCAGAGGAAAATTTTGTTGCTCAAGGGTTGCTATTCTACAGCTCAGATAAAAATTGGACTCTCAGTACAGCCTTGTTTTAATTTTAACTTTGTCTGACCCATTTGTCATATGTTGCTCCTAAAATTCAGTAGGAGAAATAGGTAAGACAGAGCAATATTAGCAGGAGTCATAGTTGAGCCTTGATGGAGATTACTTGCTCTCTCGTTAATGGCTCATTTTGTTCTCCTTAGGAAAAGAAAGTGAGCAGTACCAGAGATAATATTGAGTCATATGTATTTATATGTTTATAAATGGAAAAAAATCAAGGGTACTTTCAAGAAATTGACCCTTTATTATTGTTAAACAAAAATGATCTTACTTAGACATGAAGGTCTATCTCTGTAGGGATCCTGTCCATAATGTGGTCACACTCTTAGAATAATAATCTGAGCATCTCAGTGGCAAAAACAGAACTTTAAGTATTTGATCCCCCGAAACGACTCAAAGATCTCTATTGCCAAAGCCATGGACTCGTTTAAATAAACGGTAGGTTTAGCGTGTATAGAGCCAACACATTTCCACATGTAAACGGGTGAAATAAGGATTTATTTCAACCAAATCTAAGTGGTGATTTTTTAACAGTGGAAAGATTAAACAACGTTTGATTGAATTAATTGTATTTTACAATGGTAAAATTACTGTCTATTTAAAGGAACATGCCGACTATTCAGACTTTAGCTTGTTCAATGTATCCCATAGAGTTACAGTAGATAAATCCATACATACCTTTCTCCTCTCTCTGCGTTTCGTAACTCTGTCTGACGCCCCCACCGTCATCTTCTAACAGTATGCATACTGGGAACTATTCTCCACAGAAGCCAAAAGCACTGCTACTTCTGCTACTTGGGCAGAAAGACACGCACAGAGAGGAGTAGGTCAATTATGGACTTATCTAACTCTGAAGGGACACAGTGAATAAGTCAGCGTGTGCTTTTAAATAAAGTTTGGTGATGGTGATTTCTGAGCTGTTTCGTGTTAAATGAAAAGGATCTTACTCTTTCACTAAAAGGTCTACCTCTGTAGGAATCCATCCCATAATGTCAGACACTTAGAATTATAATATAAGTCTGTCAGCCGCAACAACCACTTTCAGCGGACGCCAAGTGACGCTGAACATTTGCAGCAAGAACTTACTTTTACTTAGCAAGAAGCTAAAAATCTTAGCTCAGCATATGTCCACCTCTCTGGTGTGCTACTTTAAAGAGTATACAGTATATTGTCTATGTCTTTGCGGTCCTCATGCGCCATTTGTTAATCAAGGCTTTTTTGACCTTGGCCTTCTCCACAGGTGTCCATCCATCTAGAGTTCCCCTGCGCATGATGTAGGCTGCAAGAATAAAAGAAAGCACCAATTAAAGATAAATTCCCCTTGCATACTGCAACCATCGTGTGGAAAATCCTGACTAAATTGTTACCAGGGAAATAGTCAATGTCAAGTTTTTGCCCTGTTCACACACACAACACACCTTTTAGGGCCGAACAATTATTTGCGTTTGCAGTAAAATTTGGATGTGTTAAAACATAGCAAAGGCTGTGATTTGGTCACGTGACTCACGAGAGAATGAATGTGTGTGAATGTATCCTGTATGATGTAAAAGTAGTTGTTAAGACTAGACAAGCGCTATATAAATGCAGCACATTTACATTTAACTCTGAAACTTTCTCTTTGAGTCCCTCACATTTTGGGTTAGTCCATGCATGATGCGTGGAAGTTTCAGAGTTAATGCAGAATTTTTTTTTTTTAAATTTAAACCGAGTTGCAGCGGAGTTAAAAACAATGTAGTTTCTAAATGCTACAACTGACATGTGGGGAAGCCGTACAGCAAAGCCCTATCAGAGTTTTACACTGCATTTCATTACTTGCACTTGCTCATGCTTAAAACCAGCAACAAATGGGTTACCTAGCAAGCATAGAGGAAGAACCATACAGTGGCTGGTAATGACATACTCACTGTTTACTTTAGTCTGCATGGTGTGTTACTGTTACTGATAGATATGATTCATATTTAAATTTTAATTTTCAGACATTGATTACAATTAACTGAGTTACCAAATAGGTACTTAATATTTTCAAAGAGGTATATATCCAGATATTTTCTTCTTTTGTTTTCTGCACTTCCATCCATCCATCTTCAGCCGTCTGGTATCGGGTCGCTTGGGCAGCAGCTCCAGTAGGGGACCCAAAACTTCCCTTTTTCTTTTTTTTGTGTTGTTTTGTGCACTTTTGTTTTGTTTGTGACTGGAGATCAGTAACACACGCATATACATACATACATTTATATATATATATATATATATATATATATATATATATATATATATATATACACATATATATATATATATATATATGAAACTGTCTAGTAAAGTTCAAAGACAGTTTTATGTTTATTACAGTGCTAACATAATCTAAATACAAAGTGTGGTAAAGCCACATATTTGTGTTTGTATTTGTGCAAGCCGCACTTTAGTTTGTGTAATTTGTTTCTGACTCTCATATGAATGTTTCCACCAGGCTTGGTCAGTAGTCATCATACTTCTGTGATTGAAGTAGTAAATAAAAGATGTCGTTCATATAAATTCATGCATCATCTGATTTCCTCATCACATACAGGCCTGTCCTCCAGCAATCAAAAGCTTGCTTAATCTCTATCTAATCGTGTGTTCTTCATATTATACAATGATTTATTGCTTGTTTTTTTTAAATAATACAGAAAACAAAGCTTAAAATAGTGAGCCATTTTTGTGCGTCTATTCCCGAAACCATTAAAATACGTAAATTTTCACCAGACTTGATGCGACCGCCAAATTTGGTGAGTTTTTGAATATGATAAGTCCTCCAAAAAGGCAATTCATTTGACGGACGAAAGAATAATAATAATAATAATAATAATAATAATTCCTTCAGTTCCAATAGGGCCTTCGCCGCCTGTCGGCGCTCGGGCCCTAAAAATATACACATATTATATGACAATATTGCTGGGAAAAAAATTATATTATTTTCCAAAATCGTTCAGTCCTAATAAGTTGTCAACTAAGTACCAATGACTGAAACATTGACAAACAATTAAGAGGTGACAGGTGTGTGTGGGAATGTTCTCTCTCTTTGAATGGATCTTCGGGAGATTTAAATCCCTGCAACACAAAGGAAACCAATCAAGTGGTGTGTGTTGCTGGCTATTTAATTACTAAAATAATTGGCAACAAGTGCATGTGGATGTTGTAAAACCAAACATGGAAAAGTCCAATTGTGAATAAACACACAAAGAGATCTACAACACAACGATGATCTACAAAATTACTAATGTACTTACTAAGAATCACATCGACTTCGGACTTGTCCAGGACTGCTTTCCCTTCTGCCACCTTCCCGAGTTTTCCAAATGCCACTGCATTTTGGCACTCCTCAACAGTGAAGAATTCATCATAAAGCAGATGAAATAGTCTAAGGCAGTCCCTTCTTGCTTCTGCATGGATTGCAGCCAACCGGGTAGAGGACAGGAAGAGGCCGTGACCTTGGTACAGCTCTTGTTTCCCTGATTGACTTTTTGTAGGCACAACACCAGCCCGAAGATGTATCTTTTCAACTTTATCCAGAAAGCCCTGTAATGCCTCAAGTTGTTTAGCACCTGTAACACAGAAGATTAATCATTACTTTACAATGGAATCCTGACGCCACATAAACACAACAGAACAATTAAAAATGTACTTACTGAAACTACACAGCACATCCTCCAATTTCCCCTTTGCCTCCGTTAATTTTGCCACCTCAGCCTGACATGCATTGCATGGCTTCCAAGCTCTGCCTTCTCTTGATTCAATTTGCACACATGGTTCTCCATATTTTGGTAGTAGATGAAGTTCAATGATATAAGTGTCTGCAGATTATCCTGAGCTTGATGAAGAACTCTCGTACTCAGACGTACTAGCCTGACTCTCCTCAGTATGAACAGTACATGAACTTTTAGGAATAGTGGGACTGTGCATCATTCTAAGAAAGCTTTCTTTGACTGTTAGGTTATTTAGGGTTGTTCATTTCCATTGTTGATCCAAATCCACCAAAACAGGCAGCTGTTGCAATTGGTCTGGAGGCATGCGCTGTACAATGTGAGGCTGTGGATACTGAGGTGTTATTGGCGGTGGAATAGGTGGACACGAGAAGTCAAGAGGCTGGGTGGATAGAGGCTGGTGCTGTGGCCCAGGAGGTGGTGGAGATTAGGGCTGCACAATTAATCAAATTTTAATCACAATCACGATTTTGACTTCCCACGATTACATTTGCACGATCAAGCGATTTTTTTTAAAGGTGTCTTTTCATAGAACGCTCCGTTTATTTTTGCATAGCGCATCTACCGCTACGTAAACTCCTGTCTGCTCACGTGCCGGTCCGAGTTGTTCCCTCCATTGCGCAGCTTACTTTCTAGATGTAGACAGTCACAGAGGACAGAATAACGGGAGGAAAATTCAACAGACTCAAGGTCTACCAGTTTACCAGTAAACGCAACAATTTGTCCCGTCTGTGTTATTCAAACAGCAGTGAGCAGTGCTAGCTATTCGGTGGCGGTGCAAGTTAGCTCCTGTTAGCTCACAGGCTCTAGAGCGCGAGTAACATTTTTCTTCTAGTACGCACCAGTGCACATAAAGTTCTCGCATCCGCCGCAATGTTGTTATATGGATTTGGTTTAATTTTGCGTTACATGACCCATTTCTTCTGTAAAGCCGAGCCTTTGTTTGGATCTCTCCTCTACTCTCTCTCGTCTTACTCTCCGCGCAGCCCTGCCACAAAGCGCTGGTCCACACTTCTTACATTTGTCTACAGTTTTAATTGTTATTAACACGGCTGTATATTGTTAAATATGAGGGGCAAACCTGTATTTGTACCTGTGTTTCCGCGGGTAACTGCTATCGCGGCCGCCACGTCAAAGAACACAGAAGAAGTTACTGAATGCTTCTAACTTCCGTTGGTAGAGTCATAGCGTGTGAGACGGAGCTGCTGGACCTGGGCCAGAGATGTGACCCATGGCCAGAATATCATAGTTCATAAATTGTGGCCCTAATCCTAGAAACTAAATATTTTGTTAGATTATTATCATATTATCAACCAAAATAAATTAAAATTAAGAAATATTGATTTAAAGAAATAACATTACATGAAAAAGATGTGCAGTAAAATGACAATGATTCAGTTACCATCCTGGTCATCTTTGGGTGAGTCGGGTTCTGGTTCACACAGTCTCATCTCCTTCAGTGGTATGCAAGCTCTTTTAGGCATCTCTTTTTTATAATGTTCCACTTGGCAATCCATTCTGTGACATGATAAAAGTACAGCCTTTGTAAATGTTGTTCTAAAGTACTCATTTCAGATTGTTTGCACTGATACCTTTTGTGACAGTGTTAAACTTAACCATATTACAACACTCTACAATTGATAAACACGCTAAAATATAGTTTAAAAATACCTAATTAAAACACCAAGCACTAAAGGGACAATTAAGAAAAAATCATGCTGTGATTTGATATCAAAACGTTTGACAATTGATGATTTTACAGTAAGATCTACATTTTTATCTTTGGGGGGTTAGTGTTTACCTAATACTGAACTTTATTAACATAAAAAGTCTGCACAGGGGCAACCCTCATGTAACTCATTCACCAAGTTAATGACCAAATTAATGATTTTCTCCCTGCCAAAGTAAAACTTTGGAACACAATTTATCCCCACAACAATGCTAATAATACTTTATATTTTATTAATTACAACTGAAATTACAATTACTCTGTTATTATTATTATTATAAACATCACACACAGGCCTGAATTTCACACACACACACACACACACACACACACACATGCTCAGTACCTGTCAGAGTGTGTGTGTGTGTGCGTGTGTGTGTGTGTGTGTGTGTGTGTGTGTGTGTGTGTGTGTGTGTGTGTGTGTGTTTAGGGGTGCTGCCCATGGACAGGCGCCCCGAGCAGCTAACTGCACGTTAGGTTTTGCCAAGAGCTGTCCTAAACTCTGAGCCCCCTATGCACCCGCTGACAGAGAGTAATTCGGACGAGGTTGCGCTCTTCCCCGCGGATATAGCTAGGTTCTCTATTGTAGCATGGTTGAGACAGCTACCTAATAGTTAGTGTTAACATTTACAAGTGCATAGGCATGTGGTCTAATGCAAACGTTGGCTAACCTTTGTAACGTGCCCTGTAATGTGCCTTTGGCGAGGGTTTCCCTGTGTTTAAGAGGTTCATAGCTACTTACTAGTTAGCTACTGTTCATTTTAATGTTCATAGCCATATCTTCTAGCTAGGTTTAACATTAGCTGTTAGCTAACCAGCATGTGCCGTAAACTTTATGTGGACAAGTTTCTTCAAAAGGTGTCCTAAACTATTTATGAAACTTACTAATTTCCAAATAAATACCTTATCATTGTTACAAAATGATACTCAGCAAAGACTTATTTTACCTTTTGCGAACGGGGGTTTTTCTCCTCCATGTGGTGCTGTTTCTGTTTCTCCGCAACTCTGGGCTCTGTTCCACTTACGTTAATCAGCCCACTTTTCATGTTAACCAATCACGATGCAGCATGTGTGACTGACAGTGCTCTTGTCCAATGAAATGTCCTAATGCTAGCTCAATGTTCACATCTTTTTGCGCTAAATTTGTTCAACCACAAAGCAGTAAGTGGATAAAGCTTGATATTGCTTTGACCAAAAATAGATAAGTTATTGAGAGTAATCAAATGTAATTATGCTGCACTTGTTTGTATAATTATATTATATTATTATATTATAATTGTAGGGAAGTTTGAATCAGTAAAGTCAGTACTCAATGGAGTGTTATAAAAAACGTTTTAAAGTCAATGTAACCTTCTCCTAACCTTGATTAAGCATGGCCCATCAATTAATTGCAGTTAGAAATGTAACTGGTAGAGAGAAAGAGAGAGAAACTTTGATTTTGGTCATATGATTGATTTTTTTATTTAGTTTGTGAATTGTGAATTCAATTTTTATTTGTACTCAGAGAAGGTTTGTGCATTGTTTCAGGCAAACAGTTACCGCTTACTAAATTTGAAAATGGCACAAAGGTATGACTCATGCTGGAGAAAAAAAAGTCAAGAGCCAGCAAAGTACTTGCAAAAGATACAGAAGAAAGGTAAAGAAATATCAGATCAGTTTTTGTTGTTATATTGATAGCTGTTATTTATGTTCTTCCTCCAGCCCCATTTCTGCCGCTCCTTTACTCCTTTGCTAAACACTTTTATATCTAAGAATAGGGTTTTGTTTGAAATGACAGTTTACTAAGAACATTTATTTACTTACCAATATATTAAGCACACATATAAAATAAAAAAGCAGTATAATACAACAGCCCTTCAATAAAGCCTCCATCATTGGTATTCTATTCACTCTTGCAAGATGGCGCTGTGTCGTACGGCAGCTTGTTGCAGCAGCTCCTGCTTGTATCCGTGTTTTGTGTGTTTTTAGTCACTTTATTTTTATTTATTTTTATTCTTTAAGTTTTGTAAATCTGTGTAAACGATGGGGCCTGTAAATTTTGGAACTTTTCTTTTAGTTTTATTCGTACTTTGGTCGTGTTTTGTGACTTCATGAAGGGAGTTCCGCACTCACACATCCCGGACTATGGTGTGGCGGTACCCGGCTTTTTGACCGTTCGGGCAGACAGGAACGTTACAGAAAGCGGTAAGAAGAATGGAGGGGGGGTTGCACTGTATGTGAATGAAAAGTGGTGCAACCCGGGACATGTGAACACTGAACTGCTGGCTGTGGGGTTTCGTCCGTACTATCTACCGGGGGAGTTTACGTCCGCCATAATGATAGTTGTCTACATTCCACCGTCTGCTGATGCGGAGGCAGCTGCTGACGTCATTCACACCACGGTCTCACAACTCCAGACGCAGCATCCCAACGCCTTCATTGCCATCTCTGGGGCTAATCTCGCTTCTCTGGATAAATCCCTCCCGGACATTAAACAATATATTTACTGCCCCACAAGAGAAAATAAAACTTTGGACCTCCTGTATGCACAGCAGCCTGTTGCAGAAGCTCCTGATTGTATGCATGTTTTGTGTGTTTTTAGTCACTTTATTTTTAACTTTTGAGTGTTGTACAGCCGTGTGAAGGATGGGGCCTGTAAATTTCGGAACTTTTCTTTTAGTTTTATTCTTACTTTGGTCGTGTTTTGTGACTTCATGTTACGCTCAAGGCAGCGGGACTATTGTTTACACACGCGATCAGCTGATAGCGCTGTGTGGACCTGTGCTGCTGCCGGGGGCCAAACATGACCGAAGGAACAACGAAGGAGACGCCGGGGTTGCAGAGGAGGAATAAAATGGAAGGAAAAAAGAAGAAGATACAGGCCTGCCGTGCCAGCGTATCTGGGGAATAAGACGGACGAACTTGCAGCGCTCATCAGAACCCAGAGGGAGTTCCGTGAGTGCAGTTTACTGCGTTTTACTGAGACATGGCTGCACTCGCACATCCCGGACTATGGTGTGGCGGTACCCGGCTTTTTGACCGTTCGGGAGGACAGGAACGTTACTGAAAGCGGTAAGAAGAATGGAGGGGGGGTTACGCACTGTATGTGAGTGAAAGGTGGTGCAACCCGGGACATGTGAATGTGAAGGAACATTTCTGTAGCCCAGAGATTGAACTGCTGGCTGTGGGGTTTCGTCCGTACTATCTACCGAGGGAGTTTACATCCGCCATAATGATCGCTGTTTACATTCCACCGTCTGCTGATGCGGAGGCAGCTGCTGACGTCATTCACACCAGGGTCTCACGACTCCAGACGCAGCAGCCCAACGCCTTCATTACTATCTCTGGGGATTTTAATCATACTTCTCTGGATAAATCTCTCCCTGACTTTAAACAATATATTAACTGCCCCACAAGAGACAATAAAACTTTGGACCTCCTGTATGCAAATGATAAGGATGCATACAGTGCCACTGCCCTCCCCCCCCCCTTGGCAAATCAGATCACAATCTTGTCTTTCTGTCTCCTATGTATGTTCCTTGTGTCCTGCGGCAGCCTGTCCACAAAAGGACTGTGAGGAGGTGGACTCAGGAGGCTGAGGAGGCACTGCAGGACTGCTTGGAGTCTACAGACTGGAGCAAGCCCTGTGAGCCACATGGGGAGGATATCAATAACATGGCTGACTGTGTCACAGAATACATTAAGTTCCGTGAAAACACCACCATGCCATCCCGGACTGTACTCTGTTTTCCCAACCATAAGCCGTGGATTACCAGTGACCTGAAAGTCCTTCTGAAGGAGAAGAAGACAGCTTGTAGGTCATGGGACAGACAGGAGCCCAGGGAAGTACAGCACCGACTGAGGGATAAACTGAGGGATTGCAAAAACACCTACAGGAGGAAGCTGGATGCCAGTCTCCAGCAAAACAACATGAGGGAGGTGTGGACAGGGATGAAAGAGATTACCGGGTGTGGGGGTAGAAGAGGACAAACACCTGGCAGCCAGGAGAGAGCAAACGCGCTAAACTGCTACTTCAATAGGTTTAGCTCACAGCCATCCCCTGCCTCCTCCACCACTCCACCAACCCCCTACACCCATCATTGCCTCCTCCACCCCCTCTTTTGTTCCGACACCTCCCTCATTCCCCTGCAGCCAGCCCTCCTGCAGTCAGTCCCCCCCCCCCCCCCCC
The DNA here is from genome assembly GCF_013103735.1 of Etheostoma cragini. NCBI lineage: Eukaryota > Metazoa > Chordata > Actinopteri > Perciformes > Percidae > Etheostoma > Etheostoma cragini. Next base: position 22,201,686 of record NC_048415.1, read on the forward strand.
CCCCCCCCCCCCCCCCCCCCCCCCCCCCCCCCCCCCCCCCCACCACCACTACACCACATGTCCCCTCCCCCCACTGACACTTCAAGCACCCCCCCTGCTTCATATCACACCTGGCCAGGTGAAGAGACAGCTGGAGAGGCTACACCAGCGCAAGGCTGCTGGCCCGGACGGCATCAGCCCTAGGGTCCTGAAGACCTGCGCCAGTCAGCTGTCTGGTGTTCTCCAGTACCTCTTCAACCTGAGCCTGCAGAGGGTGCCGCTGTTGTGGAAGACGTCCTGCCTTGTCCCGGTCCCCAAGAAGTCAACACCATCTGGCCTTAAGGACTACCACCCAGTGGCTCTCACATCTCATGTGATGAAGGTGCTGGAGAGGCTGGTCTTGGCATACCTGAGGCCGCAGGTGAGTTCTTCTCTGGACCTTCTACAGTTTGCCTACCAGCCTTGTCTGGGAGTGGTCGACGCTGTCATCTATCTTCTGCAGCGAGCTCATTTGCACCTGGATGGTGGTGGCGGCACTGTGAGAATCACATTTTTTGATTTCTCCAGTGCATTCAACACCATCCAGCCATTGCTACTTGGTGAGAAGCTGCGGGTGATGGGTGTCTGTGCGTCCATAGTCTCCTGGATCACTGACTACATGACAGACAGACCACCGTTTGTCCGCTTGGACCGTGTTCTGTCTGACGTGGTGGTGAGTGGTGCTGTCTCCTTTTCTGTTCACCTTATACACCACAGATTTCCAGTACAACTCAGAGTCATGTCACCTACAGAAGTTTTCTGATGACTCTGCCGTTGTTGGGTGTATAAGGGATGGACAGGAGGGAGAGTACAGGGCACTGGTGGATGACTTTGTGGTGTGGTCTGGTAAGAATCACCTTCTGCTGAACGTGGGTAACACCGGAGAGATGGTGATCGACTTCAGGAGGAAGGAAACGGCTCCGCGGCCCCTTTGCATC
>NC_048415.1:22202741-22205542 GCF_013103735.1 Etheostoma cragini
TGCTGAACGTGGGTAACACCGGAGAGATGGTGATCGACTTCAGGAGGAAGGAAACGGCTCCGCGGCCCCTTTGCATCCTGGGAAGTGACGTGGACATGGTGGAGGATTAGAGATACCTGGGTGTCAACATCAACAGCAGGCTGAACTGGAAGTTCAACAGCACTGCTGTTTACAAGAAGGGGATGAGCAGACTCTATTTTCCTGAGGAAGCTGAGATCCTTCAACATGTGCAGCAGGATGTTGGAGATCTTCTACCAGTCTGTTGTGGCCAGCGCTCTGTTCTCCTCCGCCATCTGCTGGGGCAGCAGCATCGGAGCCAGCGATACAAACAGACTTAACAAACTGATCAGGAAGGCTGGCTCTGTGATCGGCTGCAAACAGGACACTTTTGAAGCTGTGGTGGAAAGGAGGTCACTGAACAAACTGTTATCTATCATGAATAAGCCTGACCACCCTCTCCACCCCACATTGGTCCAACAGAGGAGCAGCTTCTCTAAGAGGCTCCAACAGCTTGGATGCCGCACGGACCACTACAGAAAATCATTCGTCATCACGTCATCACTGGGTGCTAGATAAGATCTTTGGACACCACACTACTGCACTAAGTGAAACCTGCACAATTGGTTTATTTAAATTTAGCATACATTTTAGCATCTTTTTTAAGCAGTTGCACATTTTTGTTTTCCCATCCTGTGCATATTCAAATATTTCTTCTGTTATTTTATTCATATTATTTCATGTATATTGTATGTATGTATATTTTTCCTAGTATTTCATTTATATTGTTGTTCTGTGCTTTGTGACTGATTCTGCTGCTGTAACACCGTAATTTCCCATTTTTCTTGGGATCAATAAACATCTATCTATCTATCTATCTATCTATTGATCTTAGTTTTATTGATCTTGATTTTTTTTTTGTGTCAATTAAATTAATTTAGTTCATTTTGTATGCTGTAATGTGTGCTGCTGTTGAACTGTATTGAGTTTTAGTGAGAGGTTGGACTAATATTTTTTACATCCTATTAATATGCATAACGGTTGAAGTTTGGTAACTGTATGATTTATCTCTATTTTCAGCTGAACAGACAAGTAGTGGAGAACATAGGTAACAGTTAAATGCATCAGCATCAGCTCAGCTTACTCTTAGATGTCTGGTAATAATGTGTTTAGACTGACAGAAGTACTTGTGAGCCACAACCTCACCAATGCCACTTCACAAAAAGTTGTGTTGATGACTAATTACAACAAGACAACACATTTGTAAGTACAACTTACGTAAGTACAACTGTTTTGTGGTATGGGTTTCTGTAATCAAGATTGAGGCCAGGTGACTGCTGCACTGAAGGAGTACCTTCTTCTGTTGCTCTGGAAGCTGAGGACTTTGCTGATCAGGAAAACCTGTCAATCATGGATTCTTCTGACGTTTGTAACTCCAATTATACGTTGTCCCAGAGAATTCAGAGCTATAGGTTTGCTTTGTGTGAGCTTAGCATGACATGCATGAATTAGAGATGAGAATATATTCCCCGTTTCTCAATGTCAAGGATCCTTCCTTGGTAGGACGAGTCCTTCCAAGGAAGGATCCTTCAGGAGCAGGTCAGAGTCCTCCTTAGCATTTGGAGAACATGTACAATGGAACAGGCTATCAAGTGCACGCCATTGCGGGCACGCCATGGGCACGCCATTTGGAAGGATCCTCCAAAGCCAGGAGGAGGACACTACGTCATCAACGTCCGTCGATACCTTAATACCACCAATAAAGAAAGAACTCTCTGTTGAGTTCAATGACACCTTACACAAGACTGTAGCTTGAACGGTTCAAATGTTAGGGACGGGGGCGTGGCCTGAGTGAGTTGGCGTGGTTAACATATGGGGGCCGGCTCAGTATCACATGTAGACCACACATTCTAAGTTTCATGTTAATCGGATGATGTTTGTCATATAAGGCATATTTCCTATTGCCAGCTGGTGGCGCTGTCTCCAAAAGTCCATATTGGCCTGCAGATGTCCTCAGGCCTGGACTCTTGGTGATTGTGGGAAATGTCAATGTAGCATATACGTGGGATATGTTGTAATATAGCAGATAGAAATAGCTATGATGTAAAATTGGGCTACAGAAGACAAAAGTTCATCTCATGGAGGTGTTGAAAAGATAACAACCCAGAGGCAAATAATCCAATTTAGTGTTGGTACCATGTATTAAGTGAAAACAAAGACAAAACTATAACAATACCCAAAAATATCTACAATCCGCAGACAAATTCAACACACACACACACACGCACCTTTGTTCATGAGCCATGAACACAACATCCGATAATGAGAATTGGCCAAGGATGCAAACATTCCATAAGCCACAGCTTAACGAATAGCTGTGTAAGTATATGAGAGTGGAGGGGGTGAGCAAAGCTACAACAGCCTCCTACCAAACCAGGGTTCAGTGTCATCCCTAAGGACACTTCGACTTTGGACTGCAGGGCCAGGGATCGAACCACCAACCTTCCAATTGGCAGGCAACCGCTCTACCGCTTAGCCATAGCCGCCCCGATAAATGACCTATTCAGTCAGACAGGCATTTGTTGTGAAAGAAATAAAAAATACAGTTACAATTTATAGCATTTGATTCAAAATCCAACATTTCATGCAGATGGCATTAATGGTCTTGGCCTACCTGAGGCCGCAGGTGAGTTCTTCTCTGGACCTTCTACAGTTTGCCTACCAGTCTTGTCTGGGAGTGGTCGACGCTGTCATCTATCTTCTGCAGCGAGCTCATTTGCACCTGGATGGTGGTGGCGGCACTG
>NC_048415.1:22205642-22215433 GCF_013103735.1 Etheostoma cragini
TTTCAGTTATCCTTCCCTCCGGTCAGCTGGCTTCGGACCCCGGACCCTCTCCCTCGGCGCCCCCTCTTCATCCCGGCTATTGTACCAGCCTCTCCGCCAGCCTTCACTCCTCTCATCTGTGTCTCCTCGTGCCTGCATTCTCCCTCGCCTCTCCAGCCTTGGCTCCTCGGTCCCCCGATGCCTCCTCGGTCCCGGTTACCCCTCCAGCCCTCCGGTCCTCCGCTCCGGTGTCCACGTCCGCCTCCTCACTCCCTCTCTCTCTCTCTCTCTCTCTCTCCCCTGGTTCCGCAATAAACGTGTTCTGTGTGAGCTGTGCTTCTGAGTCCGCCTTTCTTACCCGTAACAAAATCCTATGTAGAGGAAACATTTGAATTTCAATAAGGCCTTTGCATACCGTACATTTTGGGGTTTAGGCGGGGGCTCCAAGAGGCATAAGCCTACCAAATTACATATTTACGTGAAAGGAAGGGGCTTTATTTTTGAAAAATGCGCCATCAAGACACTTTTCCCTGCCCAAGCCCGAGACTCATTTCAGACCGCAATTTTTACCAAGTCTGACATGCATATACATTTTCATTCACCTCATTTCTCTGCTCAAATGCATAGAATAAAAATAAGAAGGAAAAACATTTGAAACATTTGAAATTTAATAGGGCCTTCGCCTACTGATGCTGTTGGTGCTCAGGCCCTTATTATAGAAAGAAGAAGAAGACAAAGAAACATTTGAATTTCAATAGGGACTTTGCCTACCAAAAATGTTGGTGTACTAGTCCTAATAATAGAAGGAAAATATTTGGATTTCAATAGGGTCTTACTGACCGAAGCTGTCGGTTCTTGGGCCTGAATAAAAAAACCTGAGCCAAATAATAGGGATGAGCCGAATACTCGGCTGAAACGAGTATCCGGTATGGATAAAGCACTTTTGCCGAGTACAAGTTTCATACGAGTAATGCGAGTCAATATCCGTAATCGGATTCAATGAAAGTCTCCACTGACTAAGTCTCCGTTCTGTGATAGGCTAGTCACAGTGCTAGTCACAGCAGCTCTCCCTTACACTATTCTGTGATAGGCTAGTCCCAGCGCCCCTCCCCTACACTATTCTGTGATTGGCTAGTCCCAGCGCCCCTCCCTACACACACAGATTCCTTCTGTTGCTGTGTGAAACTCCGCTCACACGCACTCAGAACACGGAGAAGTGAACAGCTCTCAGGTCCGCGGGGCTTTCCCGTTAACATTTAGGGTTTCTTCAGCTTCAGGTTTGTTTTATACTTCAGTTTGACCTATTACCTAGTCCCCAGGAGACTTCTAGTAACCGTGGGGTTGGTTCAGACATAGTGCTTGGTAGAATGCGACTCGGGTTGCATCTCTGCCTTCAAAGTTTTTTTTTTTTTTTTTTTTAACTGCCTGCTGGCTCTAACCAGTTTTTTGAGTGTCTAAAACTTTCTTGCTGTGTTTTATAAAAAAAATAAAAGGCAGTTGCGGTATAAATGAATAATATTACAAATGAAGATACACACACAAACACATTCCAACCCACCGCCCCCCTCTCTCTCTGTTTCTCTCTCTCTCTCTCTCTCTCTCTCTCTCTCTCTCTCTCTCTCTCTCTCTCTCTCTGTATCTCTTACTCACTCACAGACACACACACTAACAATTGAGTGTGTTTGTCTGTGAGTGTGAAAATAAAAAAGAACCAAAAATAAATAAATGATCACACTGATCATAGAAAAACTTAAAGTTAAAAAATAAAGTTATATTGTTGAGTATGAAAACTCTTGTTTTACATTTTACTTAATAATTGCAAGCACATTGCTGTATTTATTGTTGCAAAACTTGTTATATACTGTAGGCCTATATAGTTTGTTTGTAACCACGACAACACCAATGACACTCAATGCTGATGCTGTCATGTAAATAGATTTCTAATCAGCAATAAATATAACAACTTTTGATCAACCCATATCAATTGCATGCTTAAAATAACATACCGGATACAGATAATTCATGTGGTAAATAGATACAGATACAGATACCGATAATGCTGTATTCGCTCATCCCTACCAAATAACCCAAAGCTAGGCTGTTCCCTAACTTTTTTTCACCACTCGTCCAGAACCGTCACAAAATTTAATCTAAGCCTTCCTGATTTGAAACTAGAGTTAAATCACTCACAACAAAAACAAAGGCCAAGTTGGCAACAACAGTGCTGTCCATTTACAATACATTGTGTCCCAGTTTTCTCTGACTTTTAATGTCTTTAATTTAAAGTGGCTATTTGAAACTTTCAGTTTGTGTTGATTCTAGTGCCCCCTTTGGACAAAAGCGGTAGTGTTTTTACCACACCTGCTGTTGTAAAGTCCTAATACAGACTTAACGTTATAAAGAGGTCACATTCACAGACAAAAAATCATTCATTTGCAGTAAAATAAATGTAGCCACAAGCGGTGATTCACTGGTTCAAACCTTTTTTCTCAATAGCAACTGCAAAGTAATTTCATACATTGTCGTTGTAAAACGTATTCTGCAAGCTTTGTAACGATTGGAAAAACAGTGCACTCTGTTTAAAATGCCTACAACTGATTTGTCAAAAACATTTATTTTCAATTCAGTGTAATTTGTAGCTCAGTCCAGCTTACGGCAATTTAAGAAAAGTCCAGTTACTGTCTATTTAAAGCATCCCGATTGGTCAATTTGAATAAGACTTGCAGTGTATGTGTCATTATGTAGACATTTCCTTGAAGTTTTTTTTTTGATTGGACAAACATTTAGTTATTTATAGCCTGATTTGTGCTCTATCACCGGCAGTCTGTTTGCATTTACTCACAGCACTCCAAATTTACAAACAACAGAGCTATGTGTTTAAATTGACCGGAATTCTGCCTTAAGAGGTTGTTGTAGCAACCAACGTACCAACTTACCAACATAGAATTATATAGCGTATTTCATAAAACCCAAGGACGCTTTACACAAGTACAGTGGGACAAGGGAAAAGAAAATGGCAATCCAACACAAACACAGAAAAAAAGGAATAAAACCTCTAAACGTGCTAAATGGAAGTTGGATGTTAATGTCAGCTAAGGACGTACAATCACATTGCGCAATCTAAAGTTATTTATTGACTGAAATAGACATCTTAAAAGCCACCTGAAAAAGACACCTGAAAGCCAAGTCGGGGTAGGTTTGATCATTTACAATCTCCTTAATTGTCTCCATCTGTGGAAAGGCAGACCGAGCTGTGACTCGGATTTTCACACATTGTCTTTCACTTTCCATTTTAGTTTTTAGGTGTTCTTTGTTTAAATTTCCTTTTTTTCTGTGATGGCCCTGCCCGACTATCAGCCATAACTACGGCAGATCATTTCGGAAATAAAATTAAAATACGCTTACGCCTATATAAAGAAATCTTAACTGGTGTTGCAATGAAAACTGTGACCCATCAGAATTTGTGTTCTACTGTATATCGCCATCTAACTTCTGAAAATCATTTTGTGACTTTGCGGTGAAAATCAGATCTTGGCAAAGGCATTGATAAATCTATATAAAAATAGCGTTCTTTTTACTGTTAGTCTTGTTTGCTGTTGCAGGTCATTTGTGATCATCAGATGGAACATTACAAAGTTTCAGTAACATTCAAAAGTTCAATTTAGTAATACAATATTTCCCTCTGAAGGAGAAGTACATGGTAAGTCAGATCCCAGGGACAAACTCTATCCCCAGAAGAAAAGAAGAACATTACAGTTAATTGTGCTGCTAAATGGCACCAATACTACAATAGATATTAACCTTCTGAGACCGAGACACTTGCCCGTGCGTAAAAACATCACCTCTGATTCATAGTTTAATTATTTATTAACCATAACAGCTAGCGACTCACCAAAAGTTGCGTCTAAAACCTGACGAGTTAGCGGTTACGGATGTCTCTTTCGGGTCTTTCTAGCCTCTACAGGTGATTTTCTATTGAGCCTGGAACTTCCAGCCTCTTTCGGGGTCGTTGGGCTTTAAATCTAAACTGTTACATCCAAGATTGATCCACTTTATGTCCATAATTCATCGCGTTTTGGCTCATTTCTGCCACTAGCTCGCGGCTCCGTCTCTCGTCTGTGTCTGTTTAGGGAAACAGAGGCCCCAGTATGCCCATATATGGGACATAACGTCACCCTCTTGTACTGTATGGAAGGCCAAGAGGCGCACATTTTTGACACGCATTTGCTTGTGTAGCATTGCTGTGGGTGTAATATCATTAAATATGACATTATTATGTTATTATTGGCATAAGTAAATGTCATGAGAGCAAAGAGAGAGTTGACTTTCTTTGAAAAAATTTATGTATTTTGTCAACTGTATAAGTTATAATGATTATATCTTCACAGTGCGACTCCCAAGACATATGAGAAGTGTTTTAGAAAGGAAAATGGCTTATGTATTACTTATCTGTCTGTGATATCAATACATATCTGGAAGATTCATGTTCCGTTTTTTTTTTTTTTTTTTCTTTAAGGCCCTACAACCATTTTTAACATGCAAGTGACCTCACTGCAACCCAAATATTCTAATAACCCAGTTTGTCCTGAAAAAAATGATGTTCATATCTTGACTATAGACAACAGGGTTGATGTTTTACAAGCTTTCTTATAAAATAAATCCAGACGGACAATAAACTGTAAAAATGGCCTCAGGGCTCAAATTATTATTACCCAGATATATATATGGTTTACATCAAGCCATTAGTTAGTTATTACTTTGGTAATTACATGTTAATACATCTTTTAGCTGAACTTGGTTTGGACGCTGCCCTGGGCTTAAAATAAACCGAAAATCCAGTGCGCTGTGTAATTTTAGATTCAGCAATCCATTCATTAACAGTTCTGTAAACACATGCTCACTGTAATTTTACGCATTGTAAAGAGAGAGTAAAGTTTGTGCATTATCCGGTATATTAAACCACTTAAACAGTGCGTAATCAATATTATTAGATGGGTTAAAATGTCTCACAATCTTAAATGCATGGTGCTTACACCATGTGTGTCACAGTGCTTACAGTATTAGGGCTGCCGGCGCTACTATGCACTTGAATGTTTTGAATATGAATGCTCAATGATTGCGTCACTTTGAATTTTGCTGCCACAAGGACGGCAGTAGTTTATTGAGGGTGTGGTAGAAACCTGTAACGGCTTGTATAAAAACCACAACCAAAGTACATCCACTAATGGACGTTCAAAATCAAAAATACATTATCTCCTTTCACTTTGTCAAGGATAGTCCAGTGTATCCTATGATAAAAGAGATGATAAAAAAAAAGCTTTTCCTTATTTAGACAATTTGAACGTAACAGTTGGGTCATTTAACTCTGTTAGGAACCTTCCTAAGCAAAACTGACAATTTCACCTTGTACTCTAACTCAATGACTTGGACTCTAGCGCAGAGACTGACTAGAACATCTCTGCAACTTCCATCCTATTGCTGTAGTTTTGGCCTCATTTCTATCTTTTACTTAGCAAAGTAATTGCTGAGATCTGGTTAAAAACAGTGACAAAACAAATGGGCATGTGAGTGTGCTCTTTCCACTTGAAAAATGTTCATCTATGCTTTACGATTTTATAAAATAACCTAGTTTACCAACTGTGTGACACTATAATTTAAAACTTCAAACTCTCCTCTTTGATAAAGCTTGTACTTAGGGTGTGAGGAGTTGCAGTATTCGCATAGACCGGCGGGGGAGGGTGTATAGCTTCAGTAAAGCAAGAGAATGCATCTGGTGAAGCACTCAGTGTAATGCTCCACAGGTATTAGAGGCACAGGGAAAATCTCCATTTTCTCCATGAATGACGTCACACTGGCTCAATAGAGGGAGACAGACCAACCTGCTCTGTGAGGCGCTGTGTCCTCAGGAAGAATCCCAAAAGACACCCGATGACCACAGCCAGTACAGACATGATGAGGAGCCCATTTTGTTTGCAGACATTTTTCACCCTTACCCACACTGCGTCCAAAGCCACGGCCATCGTGAGTCAGCTGTCAGCAACCCATAAATGTACCTAACCCAAAGCCTAAAATCCAGGTTTGTAATAAGAACACAAGCAAAAAAGGGCAGATGAAACAAAACTCCAGGACTGGGTGAGATGCTATGTGAGATATTAAATCCTCTGTGATGTTTTAAAGCGGATTCAGAATCAGCATCCCTCTCGTTCTCTCGCTACAGCAATCTGCACTAAGCTAGAAGATCCTCTCACTTCCCAGGCATCCCCTCCCACCCTGCTCCACCCATGCGGCCCTGTGTGAGCTGACCCAACGCCAGGGGGGCGGAACATCTGGCAACCATGTCCCGGAGGGTTAACATCACCAGTCCTGTTAGTACACTACTGTATTACAGTTTTTTACAATTGCTATGACAGATTTTTCAATACTTTTAACAATTTTCCAAAACTCTTAACACAGTTGGCACTACATCCGCATGTGTAAGCTATACCATTAACACATTTCTTGTTGCTTTAACACATAATGCATACAATCGACACAAATTTAAAATGCTTAAACGCCTTTTGCACACAAACTCAAACAAGACCAAAACAATAGATTTTTACTGCGAATTTTAACAATGCATTAACAGTTTGTCAGAACAGATAACACTATTCTCTAAACCTAACCTTACAGACTAAAGTCAAAGTGAACAACTATTCATATTGTGAATTGAAAAACAAATGTATTCCCTGTTTTTTTCCCATTGCAAATGAGAAACCCTAAACCCTTCTTGAAGTTATGCAATTGATGAAATCACAGCTGATTCCCATCTAGGAAGCACACTGTGTTGAGGTTCTTTCAATCACATGATCAAATGTTCTAAAAGAGGACTCTTTGGGCTGGTCCTGGCTGGAAAAGGAACAATTTACAGTTTTTCACAATTGCTATGACAGATTTTTCAATACATTTAACAAGTTTTCTAAACTCAATTGGCAAAACAGTTAATTTCATGCTCAAAATCACACATTGTCAACTCCAAAACTAATTTTCAAAATACAATAATACTCTAACACAACACACTATGTCTAACAAAACACTGCAAACATGTTTCAAAATCAAATAATTATTCCAAACACTAACACATGTTCTCTTCCAATAGGAACATTTAGTCAATCATAACACAATGACAAAAAAAACACTATCATCAGCTGACATTACAAAAACTTCCTTATTTTAGATGTGTCAGGTATGCCCTTATACAATACACTGTATATTGTATTGATCATAGATTGTGTTTTGCACATGCATCTTGTTTCTTTTGTTGAAGAAATTCAATACAAAAAATGAATGACCAGCTCAGAGTAGCTTTATAGAATGTACAGTTTATGAAAACAAAGACAGAGATAGAATTGCTGCAGTAAAGACTTTATTTGCAGAAGGATATTACTGCAAGATATACAAACAGAAAGAACACCTGAATAATAATTTAAAAAAGTAATCTTCTAATCTGCTCGGTCTTCTGCATTTGGCCACATGTTCTCATCCACATCACACCTGATATCTTCTCTGGCAAGGCATTGTGGGAAAAATCTTTTTGCATGCCTTATCCACCCCTGGCAGTGTTCAGCTGTGATGTCTTGGCATGCAGCATCCATTGCATCCAGGAGGGACATTTGGTCATGCGGACGATGGTCAAAAACCTTCCATCTCCAGGCTGAGAAAAACTCCTCAGTGGGGTTGAGAAAAGGAGAGTAAGGGGCAAGGAAGTGGGACATCATCCTTGGATGGGCGTCAAACCAGGCTGTGATTGTACGGAAATGGTGGAATGCCACATTGTTCCATGTGATCACATATATTGGAAAGGGGACAGGTCTCCCACCTGCCCCCTTTCTGCCTCTGGCACCAGTCTTTTGAGCAGGTCTTCTAAAAACAGAAGAAGGCGTTTGGTGTTGTAAGGGCCAATCTCACATTTATGCAGGAGTGCACCATTGTTGGAGATTGCGGCGCACATGGTGATGTTGGCCCTCTCTGGCCCGGCACGGTAACTGTGGCCCTTTTGCCAAATATGTTTCTCCCACGGCGACGCCTTTTCGCCAAATTGAAGCCAACCTCGTCAACATAGATAATTTCATGCAGGACTTGATTGGCCTCCAACTCCATGACTCTCTGAAAGTAACTAGACACAATGTATGTAACTGCTGTGCTGTACTGTATATCTACTGTATTTCCTAATGTACTCCAGGTTTATAGGCCAAGGCAGAACATATGAAAGTCCAGTCAAATGCATTTCTGCTAATCCCCTGACTATTCTCAAAAAGGCATTAATGCTGGGGATCACGTGATGCTTGCATCTAGATAGACGCACCTTTTGGCCTCCCCACTGGGTCGACGCAAAAAAACTATTTGAAGTAACAATTTTGCCGGGTGACTCACCGCAACAGCTGTAATAAGTGTCAAATATGTCACTGGATAACTTTTTTGCAGCGCCCACATCGAGTAAGAAGAGACATGGGCAAAAGAAAATAAGCCTACTGGGCCTCATTTTCTGTTTCTCTCTGTTGTGGGTTAAAACACTCAGTCCGTAGCAGTTTAAATGTACGTTTTAAGTAGTGTTATCATCCACGAATGCTTTTTAGTACTATTGACTCTCTTTTTAACGCTCCACAAACTGCTGGTTTGGAATCCTCCATTGCACTCTGTAACAATTTTATGCAATTTTTTATTGATAAGGTCGCCTCTGCGAGGGCGCTCACCTCTTATCCTGGTTTAGATCCCTCTGTTTGTACTGCTTGCCCTGTTGTTTTTAATCAATTTGAGCCTGTGATGCTATCACATTTGAAGAATGTGGTTACTCATATTAAGCCTTCTGGCTCTCCCTGTGATGTTCTTCCACCACGGCTGTTTAGAGAAGTTTTTCCCACTATTTGGTACTGGGTACTTGCTATTGTAAATGGTAGCCTGTCATCCGGTGTGGTTCCTGCAGACTTTAAGCATGCTGTAGTGACACCCCTGATAAAGAAACCTGGTTTAGATCCTACTGTGTTGAATAATTTTCTGCCAATATCCAAGCTCCCATTTGTATCTAAAATCTTGGAGAAAATTGTGTATTTACAACCAAAGTCTTTTCTTGATGAGCAGGGTTTTTTAGAGGTTTTTCAATCTTGATTTAAAACCCTACACAGCACGGAGTCAGCAGTGTTGAAGGTCTGCAATGACATCCTCTTAGCATGCGATTCCGGTAATAATGTAATCTTGGTCCTGTTGGACCTTACCGCTGCCTTTGATACTGTAGACCACAGCATTCTAATCTCAAGGTTACTGCACCAAGTAGGCCTCTGTGGCACTGTCCTGGAGTGGTTTAGATCTTACCTGTCTGATAGAACATTTCATGTTCAAATGGCTGAGTTTGAATCCCATGCTGCTCCACTGTCATGTGGTGTTCCCCAGGGTTCAATTTTAGGTCCCTTGCTTTTTTCATTGTATCTGCTTCCTTTTGGGTCTATTCTTAGAAAACATGTTATTTCTTTCCATTGTTATGCAGACGACTGCCAGATCTATGTACCCTTAAAACGACATGACACCTGTTCTATTACACCTCTTTTAGCATGTCTGGAGGATATTAAAGCATGGATGGCCTTAAACTTTTTAAATTTTAATGATAAGAAAACAGAGGTGATAATGTTTGGACCTGGTTGCTCAAATGAGACCCCCCCTACTGAGCTGGGCCCTCTAGCCTCATATCTTAAACCGACAGTATTAGGCCTAATCCCATTTCCCCGTCTTACCCCTACCCCTTGGCCCTACCCCTACCCCTTGGCCCTCGAAATCAAGGGATT
>NC_048415.1:22215533-22217608 GCF_013103735.1 Etheostoma cragini
GGCTGGTCGGGACCCAGGACCGTTCCTCCGGACCGTAGCCGGCCCAGTCCACTAGGTAGCGGTAGCCCCGGCCCCTACTTCGCACGTCCAGCAGGCGGCGTACCGTGTAGGCCGGATGGCCGTAGATGAGCCGCGGAGGTGGAGGAGGAGCTGCCACAGGGATGGAGAAGGAGCCGGTGGGCACCGGCTTGACCTGGGACACATGAAACACGGGATGGATCTTCAGGTGGGGAGGCAACTTGAGTTTCACCGTCGTGGGGTTTGGGACGGATTCCACCTCGTAGGGTCCCACAAACCGAGGTTTGAGTTTCCTGGAAGAGGTTTGCAGAGGGAGGTCTTGGGAGGACAACCATACCTTTTGTCCGGGCCGGTAAGCAGGGGCAGGTCGTCGGTGGCGATCGGCCAGGCGCTTGTTGCGTGTTGCCGTCCGTTGGAGGGCGGCCCTGGCCTCTCTCCAGACTCGTCGGCACCGACGAAGATGGACCTGCACCGAAGGAACGGCAATTTCCTCTTCCAGAGCCGGGAAAAGCGGGGGCTGATATCCCAGGGCACACATGAAGGGCGACATCCCTGTGGCAGCGCTGGGCAGTGAGTTGTGTGCGTACTCAATCCAGGGAAGGTGTTGACTCCACGAGGAGGGGACACGGTACGCCACACATCGGAGAGCCGCTCCCAAGTCCTGGTTGGCCCGCTCGGTCTGCCCGTTGGTCTAGGGATGGTAGCCGGATGACAGGCTGGCGGTGGCTCCCATGGCCCGACAAAAGGCCTTCCATACTTGCGCTGTGAACTGGGGTCCCCGGTCGGAGACGATGTCCAGGGGGATGCCGTGGAGCCGGAACACGTGGTGGACCATCAGGTTGGCTGTTTCCAGTGCTGAGGGTAGCTTGGGCAGGGGAACAAAATGAACAGATTTGGAGAAACGGTCCACCACAGTCATGATAACGGTGTTACCTTGTGAGGCAGGCAGTCCGGTGACGAAGTCCGGGGCGATGTAAGACCAGGGCCGACCGGGGACGGGGAGCGGACGGAGCAGACCGGCGGGCGGACGATGGGACGGCTTGGCGCGGGCACACACCTCACAGGCAGCCACGAAATCCCGGCAGTCCCTCCCCCGAGTCCCACCAGAATCGCTGGCGGAGAAGAAACAGGGTCCTCGCGGCGCCGGGATGACAGCTGAAGCGCGAGGCGTGTGCCCACTGCAGGACATGGGAACGGGCACTAGGGGGGACGTAGAGGCGACCGGCGGGACCGGTACCGGGGTCGGGGTTGGTGGACCGGGCTCGGCGAACGGCGGCTTCCACGTCCCAGGCCAGGGAGGCCACCAAGCAGGAGCGAGGGAGGATGAAGTCCGGTCTTCAGAGTGGTATGGTTGCTCTATAGCGCCCCCTAGCACTTGCGCACATTTTTGACGGCCTCAATATATACGAAAACTCACAAAAATTGGCGCCCACGTAAGCACCGATTTTGCCCATACCTGTAAGCGGGCTCTGTAGCGACCCCTAATGTGTGGAAAGGCCTTAACTTGGACATAATTACTCCAATCTTTACCAAATTTGATAAACATATTGCCCTACCCATTGCGAACAACTTTCCCATTTACCTTCATTAGCTCTGCCCAACCAGAAGGCAGCCATTTTGAATTTATGAATTGTCATGTGTTTTACATTCTTTCAAACTCCTCCTAGGCCGTAACTGTAATCTTCTTGAAACTTGGCAGGTAGTATCTACTGACACTCACGATGAAAAGTTATCCAAAGAATTCTGATATTGCAAAAAGTTGGGCAAGTTATAGAGGACCAACTTCCTCTCAGGGTTGTTGAAAGAGGAAGTTGCATATCTGGCCAAGATTTATTCCAATTGCCACCAAACATGACACAGTTGTTTTGCATAGCGGTGTGAGCATCCTTGCCAAATTGTAAGTGAATTGGACATTAGATGGCGCCGTTAGAATTTATTTTATTTTTTCTAATATATTCTTTTCTTCCTGTAGGCGGCTGTTGAAACAGGAAGTTGTGTATCTGGCCAAGATTTATTCCGATTGCCGCCAAATAAGGTTCCGCATAGCAACATGAGCA
>NC_048415.1:22217708-22225505 GCF_013103735.1 Etheostoma cragini
ATTTTTATGATATTGTGACTGCTATTTTTATCTTGGTTTATGTTTGCTGCCTTCATGTACAGCACTTTGTTCAGCTACAGCTGATGTGAAAGCGCTTTATAAATAAAGGGATGATGACGACCCAGTTGGGAAGGTTTTCTCTTTTGTTTTCTTTTTCTTTGCTACCCTCCTTCTTCTTTCTGGCTAGCTGAGACCCCAGTTGGATACTCCCTTAATAAGAGTATGACCAAGTTCGTCTTTGCTTTTTGTATCTTCTACCTTTTAATAGGTTTGTTGATATTTAGGTTACTGTCTGTTACTCCAAGCTGTGTGTTTTGTTTTTGCTTGGAACCGTTTATGTTTTCCTTATCGGCACAAGCAGAGCTAAATGGTAGGATTGGACTAAAGCTTATTTCTACCTTTTTGAATACAGCATTGAGTGCATAAAGTATATCATATTTAGTAATGAGTATTAGAATTTGTACTTGGAATGTTAAGGGATCCAATAACCCAGTGAAAAGGAAATCTATCCTAAACAGTAACAGTCCTAAGAAAGGACAAAATTCAAATAGCCTTTTTACATGAAACACACCTCAGCGACAACGAACATAAGAAATATCTCCGGGAGTGGGTTGGTCAGGTTTATTACTCATCTTACTCAACAAGCAAGAGGGGGGTAATAATATTGATACATAGAAACTTGCCGTTTGTTGTTATAGACACATTTAGGGATACAGAGGGGAGAATTGTTTTAACCAAAAGAATGCTTTATGGGGAGAAAATGTTGCTGGGTAGCATCTATAGTCCTAACGTAAATTATGATGAATTTTCAGCTTTACTTTTTGGCAGGCTTGCTGAGATGGACTCCTCAAACATCTTGATAGGAGGCAATTTTAATTGCTCTCTTTGTTCTCTCAGTTTTATGAGGAAGTGTATAGTTCTGACATTGACTGTGAAAAATTAAAGGATTGCCACTTTCTAAACAGCCTGAATATACCAAGACTTAGCGAAGACCAGGCTAACTTGCTGGAAGGTCCCATTACATTGTTAGAAATTAAAACAGCCATTTCATCACTCCAATCGGGCAAATGCCCTGGAGCTGATGGATATCCGGTTGAGTTTTTTAAGGTTTTGAAAGGCAAGATCATAAATTATTACAGAGAATATTTAATGTATCTTTTGAACACTCAAGTCTCCCGGGAACTATGTACATTGCCAATATTACAGTAATACCAAAAAAATATAAGGACCCAGAACTGCCTTCTTCCTATCGACCGATAACTTCCTTGGAGTAGACATGAAAATATTGTCAAAGGTGTTGGCCAATAGATTAGAGCGAGTTGTATCAGACATAGTAAGCACAGACCAGACTGAAATTATTAAGGGTCGTTTGTCCTCAAACAATGCGAGACGCCTGATTAATACTATTCATCATCTTAATTACCATCAAATACCCGGCGCCATTGATTCAATGGACGCCGAAAAAGCTTTCGACCGTGTCGAACTGGACTACATGATCGAAGTGCTAAGAAGATTTGGTTTAAAACCCACTTTTATAGATTGGGTGAAGATCTTGAACAAGACGCATGTAGCCTCTTTCTTGACAAATGGTCTTTTATCTGCACCATTTAAACTTTCAACTATTAAACTATTCTCCCTGGCTATAGAGCCGCTAGGAGGAACTTTAATAGGAACAAAACAGCACAACATTTTATTATATGCTGATGACGTTCTTTTAACTTTAACAGATCCCGATAAATCAATTGCAGAACTGGTTGATTGTATTAAAGAGTTTTGACAAATATCAGGGTATAAGGTACATTTTGAAGAGTCAGAAATAATTCCTTTAAATAATAGTGGTCAGGTCGAGCCTGCTTACGTTAAACCTTTCGGCTGGGCACCTAAAGGATTTAAGTATGTAGGAATAAAAATCACATCCAAAGTGGGTCAGCTATATGCAGAGAAAATCAATCCTTTAATTGGTCACATAAAAGAAAAGGTTACAAGTTGGAAAAAGCTTCCTTTATCAATGCTTGATAGGATTAACCTTAATAAAATGGTACTACTTCCAAAAATGTCTTATCCAGTTCCAATGCTTTTTGTATTTTTGAATCCAAATGATCTTAAGGACATTAATAAACTGAAATCAGACTTTATCTGGGCAGGCAGAAAGCCTAAGCTTAAAATGGATATTTTACAACTTCCAAAACAACAGGGTGGGTGGGGCTTACCAAAGATTGAGAACTATGTGCTGTCTATTCATGCTAGAATTGTTTCAGTGTGGGCAACGGAACATGATGTGACGCCTTGGCTTGAGATTGAAAAAGTAATTAGGAAACCCTTCTGTCTTATAAACTTATTAGATAAACGTGTAAGAGAACTGCCACCTACTGTTAAAGACAATTACCTTATTGATAATGTTATCGATACATGGAGTATTTTGAAGAAATTATTTGGGAAGTCTCACGACCTTAACTTTCTTGCAATTCTGGTAGATACTCCAGACTTAACAGCAGAGGGCGCTGGTCTCAATCAAGAATGTATGATCCGTGGGACAAAGGTAAATTCAAGACATTTGACGATATAAGATCTCAATATAATATACCTGCCAAAGATTTCCACAAGTATCTCCAGATCAGGCATTACGTGAAATCAAAGACTGGATCACTGGAGCTACCAACGAACTGTTATTTGCTTGAAAAAAACTCTACTGGACTGTCGGAAACATGGACGTTTTGTGTCTAGATTCTACTCTGAGTTACAGACCCTAACGGTGGACAAGCTGAAACACTTACGAACAACTTGGAGTATGCTGTTTAAAATGTCGATTGACTCTGCGTTGTGGGGGGAAATATTAATACTGCCCTCTAGGATATCAATCTGTAATAGATACAAAGAAATGCAGTTCAATATTTTACATAATGTTTACATATCACCTTATATATACAGTAAGTACACTCCAGGTGCTTCACCGAACTGTCTTAAATGTAACTCAGCTAAAGGCACTAGATATCACTGTCTTTGGGAGTGTAAGAACATCAAGGTATTCTGGCAGGCAGTATGCAGTGAAATCAGTTTGGTGATAGGACAGACAGTCCCACTCAGCCCACTCATGTGCCTACTGGGCCTTATACCTGACCCTCTGAGAGGTCACAAAGAGACGGTTCAGTTTCTTCTGATGCTGGCTCGAAAGGCTATAATGGCCAAATGGGTTGGTAGCGTAACCCCTCTACTCAGATGTGGAAATCTCTGATATCTGAAGTTGTAACGCTAGAAAGATTGAGGTATTGTCTTAATGGTAAATTGCACCTGTTTAAAAAATGGGAGAATATTTTAAAGTGCCTAAAGATTAAAAGGTCATTAACACAAACTGGATAAAATGTATGTATGTACATCCATATGACGGGATGCTGTATGTAAACTGTCCACATGCCCATAGATATGGTTACTAATAGTCTTCTGTGCTGTGTTTTTGTTCTAGTACGTTTTGTTTGAATTAACTAAAAATGTTTAATAAAAAGAATATTAAAAAAAAGGCATTAATGCATACATTACTGAATGCAACCCATCTGACCTGTAAAGCTGTCACATGTGCAGTTGCTGTCAGTTTATAAAGTCCTGGCTTTTCACATGGGATCCATTCCAATTTCTCTCATTTGTTGACACAGCTGTCATCCACTTTTACGCAGTGGCACAGAGTTGTTGATTTTATATTTAATTCAAAGTGGGGGTTTTCCAACCCTCAATCACTTTTTGTTGCATTCTAACAGGCCGAGAACATACATTTTAGTCAATATTTGTGCTTCTGCTGCTATAATTATTATAGTTAGATATCATTGTAATTTTTGTGTACTCTTTCTCCCCTCTTTCTCTCCCTCATCCTCTCTCTCATGCCACCAAATAGGTCAAGGCAGATGCCCGCCCCCTAGAGCTAGGTTCTCTTTCTGACTGGTTTCTGCCTGAAAGGAACCTTTTACTTGGCACTGTTGCAACAAATGTAATCTCTGTATTTCTCTGTAAATTGTTGGGTCTCTGTAGCTTCTCAAATGGAGGTACCCTAGGGGTACTTTGGAGTACTTCAGTGGGTATGTGATATTTTTGCAAAATGCTAATTTAACAATGTCATCGTGCAAAATTGCTCAAATAATTATACTATAATAATAAATGAATCAGGGAGAGATTCTAAACATTTGAAATGCAGGAATTACATGTTTTTTAGTTACAAGGTTTTTGTTGTTTAGTACATCTATTACTTTTTTTCTACCAAAAATGTTTTCCACTGGTCACTCGGAACTCGGTTTAGAAATGTGGTAACACTTTCTATAAAGCCTGCCTCTATTATGTATTATCAACACACCCTGGAAAAAAAGGTTTTTCAAAGGGATACCTCTTCGAATTAATATTTTAATACAACATCATTTTTGTTTGAGTTTTAGTTTTAAATTTAGTTTTATTTTTCAAGTAATATTTTTTTCATTAAAAATATTGTTCAATTTAAATATTTTTTATTAAAAGCTTACAAGAATTGCCCACTAGGGGGCGCTACAAGTACAAAATGTTTACATCTCATAAACGACGACTGATTTTTATGAGATTTGGTGGGTACCATCTAGGGCCACTCCTGAGGCCACTCCTACATTTGGGTACTGATTTGGTCAAATTGGGCGTGGCGTATGGGACCCACATTTTAATTCACCACTTACACTAATGTGAACAACTTCAACTTTACAGGGTAGATGTACAATGGGTCACAAAAAAATACACGTGGATTAATTCACATATCATATTATAGCAGCCAAATTAAATGTTCTCAGCAAAGAACTCCTTGAGCAAAGAGATCCTTGTTCAACATCCCACTACAATGCTCTGTTCCAAATTTGGCAAAGATCGTCCGTTAGCGGGCACTATAACGAACGTTTATTTGTTTTGGCCATAACTTGATGACATTTACTGTGGCAGAGATATCACAATTGCACATTTCTAATTTAAATGCATTAACATGAAACTAATGATCCTGGTTTGACATGCTGCTTTGAGGCTCTGTACCAAATTTGGCAAAGGTCGGCCATTAAGAGGCACTGTAGCCAACGCAGACCAGTTTCGGCCCTTTTAATAAATCATTGTTAATGGGATATTTGCAACGGCAATGTACCCCAGACCTTGCGGTTCACACCTCTCAGTACTTACCAATGTTTGCCTCCCCACCGCTTTTGCACGCACTCCGCGTCATCAGGGGCACAAGCAGGCGTCATAACAGCTTGCAATTCTAGTCTTCTTTCAAAATTTTCGTTACGTGACGGAATTGCTGTTTGTGTTTTTGCCTGTGTGTTGTTATCAACTGCCCAGTTTGACAGCCAGGCTGGTTTTCCAGTTATATCTGTAAACACGGAACCCAGCACACAACAGCTTTAACGTTAGTACAGGTATGAAAGCAGCAAACAAAAGAACAGGATCAACGGAGATAGATTCTACCCGACCTAAAAAAAAACGGCAATTTCTAACAGTTGCATGACCAGAGATGAAACAAACCCCGGGTAGAACCTGAACCGGTAATTAAGCATTAGCTTCAGGCTAATTTATTAAGGCTACAAAGGACGGGCATTTTATCATTTGTGCACTCACATTGAATAATATGGCTAAAGTACCCAAATTGGTTACTTGCAAAAACAACTGAGACACAGCCAGTAAAGTGATCCCAACTGGTCCTGGCTAACACTTGCATGGGCTACATGGGCAGAGGCACTTTTAAGCCGGTCGTAGGATTTTTTTTTTTTACATTTGTCACATTATTCTATCTTTTCTAAAAGTAGGCTACACACGTTCCGCATTCCCACACTGCCTCTGCATGGGTTTCACCATGTCCAATAGAGTTGGTTGGGTGAGTTCATAGCCATAATAGGCAGTCCATAGACAGTTCTTTGGTCTCTTTTCCAAAAAAGGAGGCTAACCATAGCTTTGCTATCCCTACCGTAACAATACACGTCAGCGAGGAATGGATGGGAGAAAGAGACCAGGAGGGGCTGAAAAAGCCAGGTTCAAAAAAAGGCATTAGAGGAGTGTGCTGCCAAATGTGTGCCAAGCTTACGGATTTATTTCAAGAGGACAAACAAGTGGCAACTGGTAAAGAGAGATATAGCCTTAGCATTAGCAACGAAATTATTTGTTGAGGTTGTTGTCAACCTATAGCAAAATATTAATTTTAATTAATATATTAGCATTTCTGCATCACCCAATATGTGGGGATTCATAGACTTTGCAAATATAATACAAATATTGATAACAAAACTCAAGCTTGATCTTTGCATGCAGTAAAATTACCTCTTTATTATTTTTTGTAGCTTCTGGGCAGCACATAAGTCAGTCCCCCACTGAAAATGATGAGGATGAGCCCGGAATTTGCAATGAGGAGGCCATGACTACAGGGACAGGTAGAGTAAACCAGAGTAAGTGTACCAGCGTAAACAATATGAATTAAAGTTATTTCATGTAATAGAGAGCATTATATGACAGTACATGAAACCAGTGCACTGCTTGTAACAAAAACTGTGATTTCCATTACTATGGAAAAAGTAGGCCGGTCTTGGGCCGGAAACTCCAAGGCTGAAAAGTGGCCCCACTCCAGGCAGACCCAGCGAGGAGGAGTCTGATAAGACTGAGCTTTTCACATAGAGGTTTTGCAGACCAGAGAGAGAGAGAAATGTACTTTTGAATTAAGGAGGATAATGGAGTTCCTAATGATATTACTATTGTTGGTTCAGAGATCATATCTCTGAAGCATTATATTGTTTTACCAGTGTATATTGTGCATATTGCGTGATTTGTTGGTGGATAGCATAGAATCAAATTTAACAAGGTTACTTTTACTCAGAAGTCAATTATATTTGACCTACTTCTAGCCTTTTTTGCTGAGCAATATTTAAATGTTTTTGATGATGATGAATGATTTGTTGGAGCTATTCATTATTTTTAATATGTATAGTAATTATTTGATTTATTTAATTTCACTTTTGCTTGAATGATACAGCTACATAAATTGGTTTAGCATTAGTATTTTATTTGGTTTATTTTTAGTTAAGGTACCAGGCAGCCTTAGCCACCAGGTGTAGTCTATATAGTGGTGTGAAAAAGTGTTTGCCCCCTTCCTCATTTCCTGTTCCTTTGCATGTCACACTTAAATGTTTCGGAACATCAAACCAATTTAAACAATAGTCAAGGATAACACAAGTAAACACAAAATGCAATTTGTAAATGAAGGTGTTTATTATTAAAGGTGAAAAAAAATCCAAACCATCATGGCCCTGTGTGAAAAAGTGATTGCCCCCCTTGTTAAAACAAACTATAACTGTGGTTGTCCAAATCTGAGTTCAATTTCTCTAGCCACACCCAGGCCTGATTATTGCCACACCTGTTCACAATCAAGGCATCACTTAAATAGGAGCTGCTTGACACAGTAAGGTCCACCAGAAGATCCTTAAAAGCTACACATCATGCTGAGACCCAAAGAAATTCAGGAACAATTGAGAAAGAAAGTAATTGAGATGTATCAGTCTGGAAAGGGTTATAAAGCCATTTCCAAAGCTTTGGGAATCCAGCGAACCACAGTGAGAGCCATTATCCACAAATGGCGAAGACATGGAACAGTGGTGAACCTTCCCAGGAGTGGCCGCCCGCCCAAAATTACCCCAAGAGCGCAGCGACGACTCATCCAAGAGGTCACAAAAGACCCCACAACAATGTCCTAAGAACTGCAGGCCTCACTTGCCTCAGTTAAGGTCAGCATTCATGCCTCCACCATCAGGAAAAGACTGGGCAAAAATG
>NC_048415.1:22225605-22234668 GCF_013103735.1 Etheostoma cragini
TAATAATAAACACCTTCATTTACAAATTGCCTTTTGTGTTTACTTGTGTTGTCCTTGACTATTGTTTAAATTGGTTTGGGGTTCCGAAACACTTAAGTGTGACAAACATCCAAAGGAACAGGAAATCAGGAAGGGGGAAAACACTTTTTCACACCACTGTATATGGGTGAACAGGTATGTGCGAGGTAGACACCTGATGTTTTTTTACCAGAGTAACTGAGCCTAGAGACGCCATTGATCCTTCTTGTGAAATGTTTGTATGCCGAGAAATTGGATTAATAAACCTCACAGATTGCCATCTCTGCCTGGACAATGAAAGTTTTAATCTCTGCGTAAGATTCACTCCTTCGGTGCCTCAGTAGCTGTTGAATATTAAGTTTTTAGTTTATGTTCCATATGAAGACAATTCTCCAATACACAAGTAAAAAACTCACCCTTGAAGAGGATTGTTGTTGAAGGATTTTGTGGAAGTTTTTGAACACTCACGAGGAAAAGACAACTATTGGAGTTTTCTGTGAATGGATGCGCGTGTAGAGCCAGCGGCCAACAGACAACGCTTAGAGCCACGCAACAGCATCGGTATATGAAAAGATTGACTCAGGATGCTCAATTGCACAACGGCTTAACAATTTGAGTACTTAAGTCATTGTTTCACTGCATATTGATGAACATGGGGACTTTACAGAAAGGAAATGTGTAGTTTGGATGACGTGCACAGCCAGATTAAGCAATCCTCAATAGAACTGCAAGCATTCATAAAATCTCTGACATGCATGGAGGCATGTCATGAATTGAAAAATGTTTCCCTGTATTTTCTGAAATACTGCAAATAAAGTGTGGACGTTAAGCAAGTCTTAAAGGTCCAAGTTAAGGAGATAATGTCCGACACTGCATCAGGGGCCATAAGTGAAACAGCGCCTGCACGCTCTGGAAAACGGAGCGTTAAACTCACAGTTAAAGGCCTGGCATTTTATCTGAAAACGTGTCAAGAAAGGAGGTCTTTACAATGCAAACAAACCAAGAGGTACAGGAAACAAGTGCGTGATTTGATGGAATCCCCTGACAATGTGAAATGTGTGCAATCACAGCTGGCTAAATTCATCAAATGTCATCAGGAAGCAAATGTCATGCATAAATCCATCTTAAATCTGAATTTACCAGAGAATGAGGTTGAAAGACCAAATAAATATTTTCACAAGAAAAGAACTATGTTTTCTAACTTTACTGAAGAGGTAAAGAGTTGGTGTGCTGAAGCTGTGGAATCAAAGAACAAGGATGTTGAACACCCTGATAACCAAAGTGTGGCTTTGGGTAATATCAATCCTGAGGAAAGTGCTTCAAATATTTCATGTGTGACAGACAGTCATTCCAGGCCACACTCTCAGTTATCCAGATTACCGTCCACCTCCTCTGCAAGAATTAAAACGGAAACTAATAGAGCAGCACTTGAGAAGCACATGGCTGCATTAAAAAGGAAACATTCATTGGAAGCCAAAGAGGAGGAGCTAAGACGGGAAAAGGAAAATTTAGCTCTGGAAACAAAACCCGACTGCAGCTAATGCAAAACTTCAGGCATGGAAATGAACTCAAAGTCTGGTTCTAAAGTGTCTGATAGGATTAACTCATATTTTGAAAAGAACAGTGCCCAAAGAACAAGTGGATTAAATTCTAATGCAGATTATTTTGTACCGCAAAGGGTTGATAAAAGCAATGTCAAAGACCAAAATCACCTTGGGACAAAAGCAGTGACTGTGAGGCCTTAACAAGGTGCAGTAACACTAACTGACATTCGACCAGTAATAAGAAATACCCAAGCTCAAATGACACAGGTGGTTTATGATGCTCAACATACAGAACAGGGGGGGCGCTGTTGAGCAATGGAGGAGTGAGACGTGTTTTGCAAAGCTCCGGTAACTTTCCTCTTCTTAATACACTAAACATCTGTATACCTGCTTAAAAGTGCCTGTGGGAAATTTAACCTAAAAGGAGAGAACGATGTCAAAAAAGGGAAAATCCAAAAAGGTAGACGAACAAGAAGCAGGCCTTGTGTGTACACCGTGCTAAGAGGCAAATTAGCTACAACTAAAGAAGAACTGCAGACTTCCATTATGGCCCTGGAAAAAAACGCAACCTCACATGCTAACACTGTGGGAGAGTTAGAGAAGTCCGCTTCACACCAGTCGGACGATGTCAATGCACTTCAACGTCAAGTTACTCACCTGAGCTCTGAAGTAGAAAAACTAACTGAGAAATGCGAAGACCTAGAAGGGCGCTTGAGAAGACACACCATCCGTATCATCAGAATACCCGAGGGGGCCAAACTGAGGGACTTTATTGCCAGATTGCTGCAAGAGATACTGTCCTTGGGTGAGAGGCCTCTCATTGATAGAGCGCACCAAACCCTCCGAAGACAACTCAAACCTCATAAACCACCTAGACCCTTTGTATTGAGACTACACTACTTTCACACGTTGGAGGACATCCTACGTAAGGCCGCAGCGGCAAAACCGAATGGTGATAATGTACTGGTGCTTACTAGTTAGCCGTTATGGCTAGCGCTAGCAGATAACTAGCAGTCACCTATCCACATGAGTTACATGCTCATGCACACTCACAGCTGGTGCATCGCCATCTGACCATTAAACCACCATTGTCATTAGAAGAATAATTGGACAATGTGTAGATTATTACAGACATTATGTTTTACAGAAACTCACTTGAAAAATGGCTCGCATGGCAGGTTAAAAGCAGATTGGATAGCAGAAGTAGAACTTTTCATCCAAAGCAAGAGGTGCAGCCATTATACTGAGAAAAGGTGTGCCTTTTTTTCAGAAAAAAACAATCACTGACAAAGAGGGCCGCTATATTATAGTGACTGGTGAAATTCATAACATTTCCCTCACTTTAGTAAATATATATGCTCCCAACATAAATAATCCCATATTCTTTCAGAGGGTTTTTTCACTGATACCAGATATCTCACAAACACACTTGATAATAGGGGGCGACTTTAACACTCGCAAGAAATGCCTCTAGTGAATTTTTAAATATTGTCATTAATAACAAAAATGTTCTGGCTATATGGAGGGCAATGAACCCTTCAGGTAGGGACTATTCATTTTACTCACCTGTACACAACTCCTACAGTAGGATAGACTACTTCCTGGCCAGACTTGCACCGTCCACATTGAATGCAATACATCACAGCATTGTGATTTCAAATCACAGCCCACTCACCTCTTCATTGTGTTTAGATCATGTAAACTGAACTCGCACTTACTCACTGAGAATAAATTCTGCGACTATTAAAAGACCAGATTTCTTTATACTTCAAATTAAACGACAACTCTGATACCTCTCTCTCCATCCTCTGGGAAGCATTCAAGGCTTACATAAGAGGCTGTATCATATCGTTCAAGGCTGTGAAGCGAAAAGTAAATAAGACTAAACTAAAGGAATTAGAAGACCAAATGAAATTACTTTACATATAAAATGCACACTCCCCCTCTATTATATTACACAGGAAAATAGCAACACTTAAGTATGAGTGTAATAAAACTATCTCTGCTAAACTCAGTAAAGCATTCCTCTATACTAGGCAAAAGTTTTTTGAATTTGGTGACAAACCACACAAGCTGCTAGCTAGACAACTCAGGAAAATGGAAAATGACAGAACGATACACAAGATAAAAGCCCGCAATAATGCAATACTTACAATGCCTAAAGATATCAATGACAGATTTCTTGAATTCTATACTGATCTGTACACTTCAAAGACCACTTCAGACTCTGTAACTATTAATGCATTTTTAGATAGATGTGAGCTTCCCAGACTGAGTGAGGAAGATTGTGATTCTTTGAATTCTGACCTCACAATTGCAGAGGTTCGGGTTGCCATTGCATCCCTAAAGAGTAATAAGACACCCAGTCCTGATGGACTTCCATGGGAACTTTACAAAACATTCAGTGAAAATCTATCCCCTTACCTGTTGAAAGTATATGAACATGCCCAGATACAAGGTAATCTACCCCCACTTTAACTGAGGCTGTGATCACATTAATTCACAAAAAAAGGGAAGGACCTACAGGAAGTAGGCGCTTATCGTCCTATCGCCCTCCTAAATGCCAATGGGAAGTTGTTTGCTAAAATACTGGCTAACAGACTGAATCCTTAATTGTGAAAGCTAGTTTATATGGACCAGACAGGGTTCATACCAAATAGGAGTGATACTTTCAATCTTAGACTTTTCTTTTCAATATTTTATATACAAAGAGAGGTCCGCCTACTGACTGTGTCATACTTTCACTTGACGCTGAAAAGGCATTTGACCAGTTTGAGTGGTGTTGCTTATTTAAAGTTCT
The DNA here is from genome assembly GCF_013103735.1 of Etheostoma cragini. Taxonomy (NCBI): domain Eukaryota; kingdom Metazoa; phylum Chordata; class Actinopteri; order Perciformes; family Percidae; genus Etheostoma; species Etheostoma cragini. Next base: position 22,229,968 of record NC_048415.1, read on the forward strand.
TAATAGGTTATATTTCGGAAAGGAATTCTTGTCACTAATTAAACTCATTTACAGGAATCCCATGGCTCAAATCCTAACAAACCAGACAATATCCTCCCCATTTAGCCTAAATAGAGGGAAAAGACAAGGATGCCCACTATCCCCTTTCATTTTTGCACTGGCTATTGAACCTCTAGCCCAAAGTATCAGAATAGAACCCCAGATCTATGGATATTCCACCAAGGACACCATTAATAAGATAAGATTATACTGTTGGAATTTAAAATGTTATATGCGCTTAAAACATTGTGTGTGATTTGCATTATACATTTAAGCTAAAAGGTAAAAGCAATACATTTTGTTACAATCCAGCTCTCCTAAATGTGTCGGAAGTAGAATTGATTGTTAGAGACGCTTCCTGAGTGGTTTCAGTCTCTCTTTTACCCCCACTGATCTTTTCCTGAACTGAGGGTCATAAACTCTTAGTCACATTCCAACTGAAAAGATAACGAATAAGCACACACACACATCACTTTGGTCTAAAGAACCCACCCTTTGTGGATAAGACTAGGGGTCCAAGAGCCAGAGAGTGAGACAAAGGAAGGGGAGAGCTGGGACAGGTGGATCCAGGTAACTTTGTCTCAGGATATCCTATGTAATAAATGGATTCACATTTCAACATCTGAGATTTTGACTACTAATTAAATGAACCCTGAGAATGGAGCAGGATTTAGCTCCAACAATTCGCAGATGATATCCTGCTATATATAACACAGCCTCAAATTACTATCCCAAATCTTCTTGACAAAATCAACCTGTTAGGGACCTTTTTGGGTTACCGGATCAATTGGACTAAAAGTGTTTTAGTGCCCGTCTATACGAAGGACCTAGCACACCTAGATCACTTTCCATTTAAGGTCTCCCAAGAAAGGTTTACCTATCTGGGGATTGACGTAACAAAGCAGTACTCCTCTCTGTTTCAAGCTAATTTTTCTCCTCTACTAGAGCAATTACGGACCTGAATTTCATTCTGGAACATGCTCCCAATTGCTTTAATTGGGAGAATTAATGCTATAAAGATGATTTTCCTCCCGTAATTGTTATATCTTTTTTAAAACATCCCATTGTTTCTAAAAACTTTTTTTTTAAACACCTAGATTCTCTAATAGTTCCCTTTCTGTGGGGACAAAGGGCTCAAAGAATTGGCAGAAAGCATCTCTGCAGACTGAAGCCAAAGGGGGGATTGGATGATGACTCATATTCTTTAATAAAAAGACGTTTGATAAACATACAGAACATGGACCGGATGTGAATCACAAAGCAACAATAACAACCAGAATGACATTTTAACTATCATAACAGAATGACATGACTGCACTTTTGGTTCAGCAAAATTTGGCAACTTCTCTGCTAGGCAGAAATATTCCTGTTTGATGTTGACCCTCTGGAATTTCAATCCTTTAGTTGCGCTTTTGAAAATGGTGTAGAATTCAAAACCAGCAACTTTAGTAACTGTTTGCACTACCTGGAGCAGTATACTAGGGGTCAGCCAAGAGACCTTGTAAAGAGTTGTCAGCATTTACCCTCTGGTCAGGGATACCAAAGAGCTAAAGCCCTTCTTGCTGAACATTTTGGGAATGAACACAAAGTTGCTTGTGCCTACATGGAGAAAATCCTTCAATGGTCTCCCATTAAAGCGGAGGATGTTAATGCACTGCAGTCATTTCTCTTTTTCTTCGAGGTTGCTCCAACTTAACACAGCAAATTGGCTACATGAATGAGTTGAACATGACATCTAACCTCAGAAACAGCGTAATGAAATTTTGCATGGGATCTACAGGAGCAAAGTGGATGCAGAACTATGTTTGCTGATCTTGTGACCTTTGTGGAAAAAAAAGTTAAAATTGTCTCTGACCCACTCTTTGGAAATATTCAGGATCCACAACCTACTACCTACACCAAAGCTTCTGATGCTAGGGGAACTAAGCAAAGGAGCCAGGGTAGCACCTTTGCCACCAGCGTCACTGCAGAGAAAGAAGGAAATGAAGTCTAAAAGAACAATAAGATAAAGTCTTCTTCTTCTGAAAGCAACCTTAGATGTTGTTTATTTTGTCAGGAAAACAGCCACTCACTGGATAAATGCTCACGCTTCAAGATGAAGATTCAATGGGACAAGATAAGTTTCATGAGGGAAAATGGAATTTGTTTTGGTTGCCTAAAGCCTGGTCACATAAGCAAAGACTGCAGGAGTCGTTTGGATTGTAGTGTGTGTCACCAGAAGCATCCACATTGAGGAAAAGGATAGAAGTAGGTCTTTTAAAGAAGCCAAAGTTGTAAGTCCTCTACTAAGAGAGTCACGTGGACTGTCACAGACATGTGGTGATAAGGATTATGCTGTTTTCTCCATTGTTGCAGTTCAGGTTAAAGGCCAGACGAGTAATAAAGTGATGCATACATACGGATTATTGGATCCAGGGAGTTCAGGTACATTCTGTGCTGTCAGTTTAGCAAAGAGACTGGGCTTGGGAGGCAAACCAGCCAATGAAAAAAAGGGTCAAAAGAAGATTGTGAGCACCACTGTACTGACTGGTTTGGAAGTTTCTGGTATGGATACGGATGATTTTGTGGAGTTGTCTAACATCTTAACTCAAAAGACTATGCCAATTTCAAGGTTGAACATTCCACGACAGGAGGATGTTGCAAAATGGACCTACCTGAGGAAGATAAAGCTCCATGATGTGGATTCAGATTTTGATTTGCTCATAGGGAGTGATGCAGCAAAAGTGATGGAACCTTAGGAGGTGATTAACAGCCAAGGAGACGGACTGTATGCAGTCCAAACAAGAGTCTGCTGGGTAGTTAATGGACCACTGCGCGGTGGAGTCAAGGAAGTATCTGGTTACAACCAATCAGATTTCTGTGGAACATCTGTAAGACATGCTCATCCAACAACACAATCATGATTTCAATGAAAGAACATCTGAGGATCAGTTGGAAATGCCAGAGAAGGAGTGGCCTGTATCTGTCATGGATCTAATTGTGATTTCAGATGATTACCCTGAGGTCAAAAGAGAAGTATCAGTGAATGTCGTTGTCAAGAACTCAGAAGATCCCACAACTCATCTCATCAACTACTTCTCATCTTGGAGGAAACTTAAAACATCAGTTGCCTGGTTCTACAAGCTTAAGGAAGTTCTTTAGCTTTTAAGCCGAAAGAGACAAGAACTTAAAGCTGCTGAGACCGACAAGAATACAGGAGTTAAAGGTTGTGTAGAACAGAAACTTCAGAGCTTCAAAGCAACGCTCAGAGTGAAAGGCTTGACTTGGAGAACTGTGATGAAGCAGAGAAGGCAATACTTTGTTTTTGCCAGAAAGATAAGTTCAAGAGTGAAATTACTTCATTTAGTCATGGCTCAGGTAATGTCTTCAAGGACAGTCCACTGTACAAGCTTGATCCTTTATTGGAGGACGGCATTCTCAGAGTTGGTGGTCGCTTGCAGATGTCAGCACAACTAACAGAAACCAAGCATCCTGTTATCCTTTTAAAGGACCTGTAGGTTTCCCAGCTTTTCTTGGACATGGATGCACACAAAATCGGAAGTTAGAAAAATAGAGGAGAGAGCAGCTCAGTGTATTGAAGGAAGTCCCCCAGCTGTCTAAACTATTACAGCATAACTAAGAGAGACAGGGTAATTGATTATTGATTATATGATAGATAAATCTGACAACTATGACGAGACGCAGGTGGGCCGGGTTAGCGGACGCTGCGACTCTTCATTCCCTTACTTTATGGACTTTTTTGAGCAGCCTGATAATAGAAAATTGCAGTAATCTAGCCTAAAAGTAACAAATGCATGGACTAATTTTTATACATCATTTTTAGACAGGATATTCCTGATTTTTGCAATATTACTTAGGTGAAAAAGGCGGTCCTTGAAATTTGCTTTATGTCAGAATTTAAGGACATGTCCTGGTCAAAGATAACTCCAAAATTCTTCACAGTGGTGCTGGAGGCCAGGGTGATGCCATCCAGAGTAACTATCTCTTTGGATAATGCGTCACGGAGTTGCTTGGGCCCCAGAGCAATAACTTCAGTTTTATCTGAGTTTAACATTAGAAAATTACTAGGGATGAGCGAGTACAGCATTACCTGTATCTGTATCTGTTTACCACATGAATTATCTGTATCCGGATCCGTAATCGGACTGGGCGGGGCCTAAACCGGAAGTGGGCATATTTAACCCGGAAGTGGGTCGGGTTGTCTTGAAATGGGGGGGGCTTTTACCGGTATGTTATTTTAAGCATGCAATTGATATGGGTTGATCAAAAGTTGTTATATTTATTGCTGATTAGAAATCTATTTACATGACAGCATCAGCATTGAGTGTCATTGGTGTTGTCGTGGTAACAAACAAACTATATAGGTCTACAGTATATAACAAGTTTTGCAACAATAAATACAGCAATGTGCTTGCAATTATTAAGTAAAATGTAAACAAGAGTTTTCATACTCAACAATATAACTTTAAATTTTTGATCAGTGTGATCATTTAATAATTTTTGGTTCTTTTTTATTTTAACACTCAAAGACAAACATACTCAATTGTTAGTGTGTGTGTCTGTGAGTGAGTAAGAGATACAGAGACAGAGAGAGAGAGAGAGAGAGAGAGAAACAGAGAGAGAGGGGGGCGGTGGGTTGGAATGTGTTTGTGTGTGTATCTT
>NC_048415.1:22234768-22248109 GCF_013103735.1 Etheostoma cragini
GTATGAAACTTGTACTCGGCAAAAGTGCTTTATCCGTACCGGATACTCGTTTCAGCCGAGTATTCGGCTCATCCCTAAAAATTACAGCTCATCCAGGTTTTAATATCCTGAAGGCACATTTGAAGTTTAACTAATTAGTTTCATCTGGCTTGATTGATAGATATAATTGAGTATCTTCTGCATAACAATAAAAGTTTATGGAGTGTTTCCTGATAATATTGACTAAAGGAAGCATATTTAAAGTGAATAGGATTGGACCAAGCACAGATCCTTGTGGGACTCCATAACTAACATTGGCGTGCATGGAGGATTCATTGTTCGATCTGATGAATAAGACTTAAACCAGTTTAGAGCAGTTTCTTTATGCCAATTAAATGTTCCAATCTCTGTAATAAGATATGATGGTCAATGGTATCAAATGCAGCACTAAGATATAATAACACCAGTACAGAGATAAGTCCTTTGTCTGATGCAATTAGGTGTCTCTGTGCTGTCTCTGTGTATTAACTCTAAATCCTTACCAAAAATTCTCAAATAAGCTGTTGCTATGCAGAAAGTCACACAGCTGTTATAGGTCTATAGTTGGCTGAAACATCTGAATCAACGTTGGGCTTTTTCAGAAGAGGTTTAATTACAGCTACTATAAAGTACTGTGGTACATAGCCTGTTAATATAGACAGATTGGTTATATCTAGTAGAGAAGTGTTGACTAAGGGTAAAACTTCTTTAAGTAGCCTAGTCGGGATAGTGTCTAAGAGGCAGGTTGATGGTTTAGATGAAGAAATTATTAAATTAAATTGATAAAGATTGTTTTGGGGTGATGAGGTGAGGACCCAAATGCAGAGAGGAGGAGGCAGGCAGGAGCAGGTGTACAGCGGTTTATTGATGAGCAGTACAAAGACGAAAAAACAATCCACAAGGAAAAACACAGACTAAGCATCCAAGGGATAATCCAAACAATCCAAAAGTCCAAAATGGGGGAACAGGTGAGACGTCAGGTGAATCACATCAGGGCGGGGCCTATACTTAGTCAAGACAACACGGGCATGGTTTTCTTCTGAAATGTCATTTAATTACCATAAATGTAGCCTTCATCAGAGAAAGGGAGGACGAAAATGAAAGGCATGTGTGGCGCATAAAAGTGGTCAATTGCGTCCCCCAAAATATATGATGCCAACACCCATGTCTCTTGCCTATACCAATAAAAGAACTCAAACCAGTCAATACCAATGGTCTAAAAAGATATTATTAATTTAACTCCCATGTAGAAATCAACAGTTTCACAGGTAATGATAAAGTTAATAAAATAAACAAGTTTCATGTTCCTATGTATCCTATGTGTCCAGATATAAAGAGCAGATGCATAATGATAAATTATAAAAGGAAATACAACAATCTAGTTCTTTATTCAATCCCCAGCTCTAGGCTACATATCTTTAAAGTGCAATGTAAACAAATTGACAATTGGATTAAGACAAATTGACAATTGGATTAAGATCTAAAATGGCGCCGCAGATGGCCGCCTTTGGACTGCACTCCTTTGTGGTTTTTGTGTTCTTGTTTATTTGGTCTGTTTTCTGCCAACATTCTCTGGTAACATTTACCAGAGATGAGCTCTTAAATATTGGACTTTCAAGTCCTTATATTTTTCCACCGCTATTTTCCAAACCTGGAACTTTCTCGAATGTTATTAGTTGGAGGCGCAGCAGCTCTCTATGGGATCCACCGGATACGCCGGAGGGGGAAGCACGCTGGTGCGCTTGTTAAATTGAGGCAGCGGGCTTTCACACTGCGCTCCCCTCTATCCACCTGGCGAATGTCCGCTCTCTGGCCAACAAAATGGATGAACTGCTGCTCCTCAACAGAACTTACTCGGACCTGAAGATCTGCCGCCCTCTGCTTTACCGAATCCGCTCAATCCGGGCATCCCGCACTTATCCTCCCGGGATTCAATCTTTACCGGGCGGATCGCGTACTGGAGCTCAAGGGGAAAACAAAGGGAGGCGGGCTCTGTCTCTACATAAATGCAGGTTGGTGTACAGTCACAGTCATGTCATGTCACAGTTCTGGAAAAATCCTGCAGCCCCCACTTAGATTCACTATTCATAAACTGCAAACCCTTTTATTCACCACGGGAGTTTTCCTCGTTCATTCTGGTCGCGGTGTACATCCCACCTCAGGGCTGTGTTAGTGAGCCGTTACTGCACCTGGCCGACCAGATTACTAACAGGGAGAAAAGACATCCTGACTCCCTGCTCATTGTTCTTGGAGACTTCAACAGAGCAAACCTCAGCCACGTACTCCCAAAGTATAGACAGCATATTAAGTGTCCCATCAGGGACACTAATATACTGGACCACTGCTATACTATATTAAAGGACTCCTATTGCTCTCTCCCACGTGCAGCCATGGGACTCTCTGATCACTGTCTGGTTCATCTTGTCCCGATATTCAGACAGAAACTAAAATCTGTTAAACCTGTTGTAAAGAGGGTGAAAAGATGGACCAACAAGTCAAAGCTGGATTTACAGGCCTGCTTTGACTGTACTGATTGTAGTGTTTTTGAGGCTGCAGCCACTGATCTGGACGAACTAACCGACACCGTGACATCTTACATCCGCTTTTGTGAGGACATGTGTGTGCCGACAAAAACCTTCTGCACATATAACAACCAAAAACCCTGGTTCACAACAAGACTCAAGCAGCTCCGTCAGTCAAAAGAGGAGGCCTTCAGAAGTGGGGACAGAGTAGAGGAGGAGCTATGCTAAAAAGCTGAAAGACAGCTTTTCAAACAACGATCCTCGGTCAGTGTGGAGAGGCCTGCAGACACTAACTAACCTGAAAGGAGACTATCCCCCAACACTGCTGGTTCTCAACGACTGGCTGACGAGCTGAACAGCTTCTACTGTAGGTTTAAAAAGACCACAGTCACACCCCTCCCCCACACCAACTCACACTTCAGTCAGTCACCTCCCCTCCTCTGACACCTCACCTGCACTCACAATCTGTGAAGTGGATGTGCGCCAGCTCTTCCAGAGGCAGAAGACCAGAAAGGCTCCTGGCCCAGACGGTGTGTCACCACCCTGCCTGAAAATCTAAGCAGACCAGCTGGCCCCCATCTTCACTCAGATCTTCAACAGATCTCTGGAGCTATCTGAAGTTCCCTCCTGCTTCAAACGCTCCACGATCATCCCAGTCCCTAAAAAACCCTCCATCTCCGGACTAAATGACTACCGGCCTGACGCCCTGACATCTTTAGTCATGAAGTCCTTTGAAAGACTGGTGTTGGCCCACCTGAAGGACATTACAGTCCCCTGCTAGACCCCCTGCAGTTTGCCTACAGGGCTTAGAGGTCGGTGGATGATGCAGTCAACTTGGGACTGCATTACATCCTGCAACACCTCAACTCTCCAGGGGCTTATGCAAGGATCCTGTTTGTGGCCTTCAGCTCAGCGTTCAACACCATCATCCAGGACATCCTCAGCACCAAACTCTCCCAGCTCACTGTGCCAGCCTCCACCTGTCAGTGGATCACAAACTTCCAGCACACGGACTATCAGCACTGGCGCCCCCCAGGGGTGTGTGCTCTCCCCACTGCTTTTTTCCCTCTACACCAATGACTGCACATCAGGAGACCCATCTGTTAAACTCCTGAAGTTTGCTGACGACACAACCGTCATCGTCCTCATCCGGGACGGTGATGAGTCGGCCTACAGACGGGAGGTTGATCATCTGGCTCTCTGGTGCAGTCAGAACAACCTTGTGCTTAACATGCTCAAAACTGTGGAGATGATCGTGGACTTCAGGAAGATACCCCCCACTCTTCCCCCCATCACCATACTAAACAGCCCTGTGTCTGCTGTGGAATCCTTCAGATCTTAGTCTCCTGGATCACTGACTACCTGACAGACAGACCACAGTTTGTCCGCTTGGACCGGGTTCTGTCTGATGTGGTGGTGAGTGGTATGGTGTGTGTGTTAGTCGTGTGGGTAGTTTTAGCTAAATGAAGCTACTGCCTAGCAGTTAAAATAATGGCTGGCTAGGGCTGAGATTTGATCTGATCTTAAAAAAATACTGTTTGTGGGTTTAGTCATTAAAAAGACTGTTGGGGTTTAGTAGTAAAGGCCTATCGAGATTGATCAGACTAGCGAGAGCTGGCACAAGTGAACTTGGCAAGAGACTAGACAAGAGTGAATGGAGAGCTATGTCGTGATTCAATTTAAATGCAGTGATTTAATTTTGTGTGAGAGTGAGTGAACATTAAATTTTACAGCCCGCTCTGAAAGTCAGGGCGGGAACAGCGGCGACTGGATTTCTAGCACGCACAGGGAAAAAGTTACAAATGATAAAAACCGAGAAATTATGCTATCTAGAAATCTAGATTTCTGAACGTCGAAACTTGGCCAGAAACTACAAGATTGTGAGGGGACCAGATAATTATGGATTACAAGGCTTGGATATTCTAATACCTTGGAGTGTTGGCGATCAACGTTTATGACTATCTTTCACCGCTGTGGATAAAGACACAAGGACAAAGGTAGGGATGCACGCTTGATTTAGACAGAAACGGTGCAGTGTTTCTTAATTTCATAACGTGATTATAACTGCTGTAAGTCACCTTATGCTTTATGCGCTGTGGGGCTTGATGGAATAACAAGACTTTAAGCTTTCTAATGATGTGCTGCATGACCGTGTTGGTGACGATTTAATGCTTGCAATTCATACAAAACAGGTACAGTTTGAGGAACCGTGCTCTCAGAGAGTTAAAGGGGTGATAGAATGGTTGTATGGAGAATACCAGCGCCAGTTCCTTAATATCTCCTGATAGGGTATGGTGTCATTGTGTGTCATGTGTGTGATTTGCATTATACATTCAAGCTAAAAGGTAAAAGCATTATTTCAGCATAAATAAAGACATGTTGGTCATGCATTAAGTTTGTTGTAATAAGTATATGGTTCATTGTTTGTTACATTGAGTTGTTTTGCAATACTTCTGTTTTATAATATAAGATGTTCTGCTACATTCTGTTATAATCCAGCTCTCCTAAATGTGTCAGAAGTAGAATTGATTGTTAGGGATGCTCCCTGAGACTGGTTTCAGCCTCTTACCCCCACAGATTTTTTCCTGAACTGAGAGTCATAAACCTTCAGTCCATTCCAACTGAAAAGATAACGAATAAGCACACACACACATCACTGTGGTCTAAAGACCTCACCCTTTTGTGAGATAATACTGGGGGTCCAAGAGCCAGAGAGTCAGACAAATTTGGGGGAGAACCGTGTTAGGTTGACTCTGTATTTGTCTCTAGGATACCCTATGTAATAAAATGGATTCACACATCCACATCTGAGATTTTGACTACTAATTGAATGAACCCTGAGAATGGAGCAGGATTTAGCTCCAACAGTACGTAAGGGGGGGGGCAGAGGACGAGGGCCAAACATTACTGAACCTTGGCACAAAGGTTAAAGGATTACAATTTATGTAACTCAGTGGTTCTCATTCTTCAGAATTCCAGTGGTCTTAGTTGATCCCTCAACATTAATTTAACTTTGGAACCCTGGACCTTTTCACCACAGACCCAGATCTTCTCAGCTGTTGCTGACATATGCTACTGTCTCTTCATGTGGTTCATTATGTTGTCTGGGTCAGTTCTTAAATCATAAGAAGTTAATAATGTAAATAATGTAAATGCTAAATGCCATAAAACCTGTTGATACTACAACAATGCAAATGCTCTTAACCCTACAGTTTGACACATGTCATGTAAGACTTGATTTCTCAATTTCTTTTGCACAAAATTCTCCAGAAAGTGCCATTTAATGGTTTATTTTTCAAATTTTTTTCTTGGGGGAGCATACCCCCTAGGAAGAGCCCCCATCACCCCCACACATAGCAGGTCCCAGTTTAAACCCTGAAGGATAATTATGCTGAAAGAGCCAAAGAAATTGCTTTGTACGCGGCAAAAATTGTGTTAGCCCCCCCAAATCTCACTCCAAGGTTTTGGGAAAAGTTGGAAGCCCTGTTAACGCTAGCTAGCAACCAAACTATCAGGATTCTACTCAGCTGCAGTTAGCTTTCTTAATGAAATACAATAAAGATTAACCTGACAAAGTGGACAAACATGCATCGTGAACTATAGATGTAGCTACATGACAATACAGGATATTTCTTTGAATGGAACAGTTAGGAAAATGAAACGTTAGCCCCTTTGCCATTACAGTTGATCAACACACAATCAGCCTATGCTAGCTACAGGATACGTTAGCATTGCTAATGTTACTGTTAGCGAAGAAGTCATACTTGTGGTATGATACCTTGTGGTTGGACTGACCGTAAAGTAGGAACAGACCCTTCTTCAGCAACAGCAGCTTAGCATATCCTGCTTTAAAATGTCCAAAGTTTTGAAAACTGTCTTTGGGGAAAAAGTTCACAGGGATCTCCTTATAAACATCTGCCATGCCCGTTGAGTGTTTGCTTCCTTGGGAAGACTATGAGAAGTGTCTCCATTCCCTGTACAGACTGGAACACTGCATTTACAACACTGGTTTATTGTCATTATCCTGGAAAATATTCCAAACTTTCTTCTTAGTAAATCCCGTCAAAGTACACGAGCAGCGTTCTCAGTTGGACATCTAATTGACCTAACGCTAGCTCCATGACGAACTGGTCTCAGGTCAGTGGCCTGTAAATGTTGGGACGTGACCATTCTCCTAATACATCCAAGGGCGTGACAAAGCTACAGGTTTTGAGATCCTGACGTCATCTTTTAGCTTTGTTGGGATTCGCCCGTTTTCAGCGGCAGTTTCAAAATGTGAGATTTTCAGAGGAAAGGCATGTCAATGGGATTTGGAGCTTCTATGTATGTCCTATTTACCCACTGAACTGTCGTTCTTCACCTATGACAAGGTAAAATGGGTTTTGCCTTCTATCACCCCTTTTACAGAACGTCAAACCATGGCCTACTGGGCAGATTATATCCTTGATTGTGAAGGGTTGTTAGTTTTTTTTATAAAAAGTTAAGAAAACACATGACAATGATTTATCTGAATTGGTTTGTCATTGCAGAAGGCCAGGCTGCTGTGTCTGTGGAAGATGTTTTCTACTGGGCTGTCTTCACTCCCCCCGTCTGGCTTGGAACCACAGCCACAAATAGAGTTCCGTGAATAGAGAATCACATTCTTGTGATTACCACTCCTTGACTCATTCACTTTAAGTCACAACTGGACTTTGGAATTCAAAATAGTCCAGCATTTGGCTGTTTCTAAGCTATATGATGGATGACTCCTAGAGTTAAGACTCTGAAATAATTGTTGTTGTTAAAGTTGCATTTTAATGAAGTTGCCAAAGTTGTTTTTTATAATGTAACAGTATGTGAGTATGTTTTTTTTATCACAGTTAACATTTTGAAGATTTTTCAGATCCGCGACTGGGATCCCTTTAACTAATCACTGTTAAGATAAAGAAAGTACTTCAAGAAGTCTGTTTTCTATAGTACAAAAATGCACATTACTATTTTTGATTCATTTACTTCATTTCATAGCCGAGCCATTTCTTTTAGTTTCATGTACAGTTCTGATGCAGACTCCAAGTTTTCTGGCTTCTGTGACTGATTGTGGTCCATGGCAAAGTCCAAGTACTCCTACATTATTGTAGCCAATATCAAACCTTCTGTTTTTAAGTAAAATCATTGAAAAAGCAGTTTTTCAACAACTCAACCATTTCTTGTCACTAAGCAACAGTTTTGATAACTTTCAGTCGGGTTTCCGACCACACCACAGCACTGAGATGGCTCTTGTCAAAGTCTTTAATGACATCCACCTTAACACAGATAATGGCAAAATTTAAGTCATAGTATTACTTGATCTCAGTGCTGCATTTGACATGGTCAACCATAACATATTACTAGACCGATTTGAACACTGGGTTGGCCTTTCTGGCTTAGTATAAACTGGTTTGAATCCTACCTAAAGAATAGGGATTACTTTGTGTCAATAGGCAATTATACATCTGAGCGTACAAATGTGACGTGCGGAGTTCCGCAAGGCTCCATTCTGGGGCCTCTTCTTCACATCTATATGCTTCCACTGGCCCAGATTATGGAAAACAACAAAATAAATGACCATAGTTATGCGGACGACACACAAATTTAAATTATCGCCAGGGGACTATAGTCCACTACAAAAACTGACAAAGTGCATTGAACAAATTAACGACGGGATGTGCCAGAACTTTCTGAAATTAAATGAAGGAAAAACTGAGTTGGTTGTTTTTGGAGCAAAAGAGGAACGATTAAAAGTCTGCGCTCCGCTTCAAACAATAATGTTAAAAAAAACAGACAAAGCCAGAAATCTTGGTGTAGTCATGGACTCAGACCTGAATTTTAACAGCCACATTAAGACAATTACAAAGTCAGCCAATTATCACTTTAAGAACATATCAAGGGTTAAAGGACTTATGTGTCAACAGGATTTGGAAAAACTTGTCCATGCTTTCATATTCAGTAGACTTGACTACTGTAACGGGGTGTTTACAGGTCTCCCTTAAAAATCAATCAGACAGCTACAGCTGATTCAAAACGCTGCTGCTCGGGTCCTCACTAAGACCAAGAGACTGGATCACAACACTCCAGTTCTGAAGTCTTTACACTGGCTTCCTGTTCCTCAAAGAATTGATTTCAAAGTACTTTCTTATACTGCACTGTAACTTTTACTCTTATTTTATTTTTAACTGTTTGTTCTTGTGTTTTATCTGATTTTATTTTTAACTGTTTTTTTTTTTTTTAAACTGATTTTTTTTTTAAACTGAAGCACTTTGAGTTGCCTTGTTGCTGAAATGTGCTATACAAATAAAGCTGCCATTCCTTCGGTCCCTCAGGTAGGGCATCCAGTTCAGCCTGTTCAATTGGAAATGCAGCCAAACCTCTCTGGAGCCAAACCTATGTTAAATAGAAAACATAATTGCATTTATTTTCATTTAAACTAAAATGTTAGATTAATACATTTATCTAGCACAACTGTAACACCTGTGTGGTAAGTAGTAGAGTAACTGGGCACTCCTCCTGGACGTGCTGCTGTTCTGGAAGGGCAAATCATGTGACTGTTACACAGACTCACACCCTAATCCAAGTAGTTCTGAATAACATCACCAAAGCAGTATCTCAAGAGACACTGATGCTCATGACTCCCGTTGAAGTATCCGGCATCTCTAAGGTCCGCAAATAACTCCATCCAGAACTGAGACCTATAGAAATGGATACAAATTTTAGTTATACTTTAAGTGTATACACGTTTGAATAATTGTTAGAGAGTGTTATGGTTAAAATACTAGATGTGTGATGTGAACTCATAAATGGTTTGAATATGGTGGAGGGCCCGATATGCTTAGAAACAGTCAGTTTGTGTGGTGCACAATTCATATATGGTTATATTCTCTACCATATATAGTTATAGCCTTGGTCGCGCAGAAATTCAGGCCTGAGTTTCTGTGCATAAGGATCTGTGTGTACCTCAGTTTGTGTGTATCTTAGTTTCTATGTCTATGTGTATGTGTGTGTGTTCAGGCATAGACTGCAGACTCTGCACAATTCTGCAGGCAGTGTCCTTTGAAGGTATTGACAATGTATCCAACTGCTTCACGTAGCGCACACACATTAGACCAGCGACACTCCCACCGTTCTAAATCTGTCACTGTAACTTGCTTCACTCATGCAATAAAGAGACTGCTCTCAGGGAAAGATTTTCGAAGTTGCTTAGAGGTGTCAGAGGTGACACAGAGGCTTCCCTTGCAGCAAGAATAATTTTACTTGGTCTCCTGTCTTCGGTTGAGTACTGTAAAGATAGATTTGGTTAACGAACTAAGGGTAATTATTAGAAATACCCAACACGCTGGTTCTTCGAGTCGGATCCCAATAAATCGTCGCAGAGGAAGGGAAGGAGAAGACGCCGCCGAAAGTCTGTCAACAGCCGGTGACCCTAGGAGGCCACTGAACAAAGCCGCGGGCCATGAATTTGCCACCGGGCCCGTGAAGTTGTCCAACCCTTCATCCAAGGAGACGATTGACGGGATCCAAGCTTTCCAGTTCTCCACAGACGATAGGTGAGTGGAAGGTTTCTCCACCAAAAGGAGTTTATGGTTATTATTGTTGTTATTGTTATTGTTGCTGTGGTTGTTGTTATTTTAGTTGAGGCTACTCTGCCTGGAAGGAGGTTAAGGGCTTATCTGCCTAAGAAAGGAGGTTATTATTAATAATAATAAAAAATAAAATAAGGTTTCTCCACCGTATTCAGAAGAGGAAAAAAGGAGGGCTGCGCAGTGAGTGTGTGCAGCAATTGGGGTGAGTGTCAGTGAAGCAAGTGAATGTGTGTGTATGAATGAGCAAAAGTGAGTGTGTCTGTCACTAAATGGAAGCAGCAGCACAGAGTGGGAACCTCACGGTGACAACGTAAACTCTGTGGTCTGATGAAGTACACGTTGTGAATTAAGGCTGAAAAGTTTTGGGAGAAATTGCGTCCAAAGGAACTTATATTGTCATAATGGGTTCAGTGAAAAGCAAGTCTGCCTTAACCGGAGACGCTAAGTTTATGGAAAAGCACTCCCCGGCAGCACAAAGTTTTGGGATAAATGGAAAAATAAACACAGATTTTCAGGTAAATTAGTCGAGGAGGACATAACGGTTTTAATGACCATACTCAGGGCAAGAAAAGTAGGAAAAATAAGGAAAGGGAGAGAGCTGAAAGATAAACAACTTGAGATGGCTTTTGAGTGGTTAAAACAGGCAGTGAAAAGAAAGCAGCAGGTGAAGTTTACAGCAGTAATGATTAAAGACCATGAAGAGACTAAACAATCTGGCAGTGTAGTGAGAGGGAGCTGCGAGAAAGAGAGATAAAACCAAAGCTTTATCATGCAGTATGTTTGTGCAGAGCTTTTCTGTTCACAGCACAGATTTTCCTTTTCAAACGAAAATTCATTTGGTCATGAATGGGGAAGAGTTCAGGGCAATTTTACAGAAACGAATTACAGTACAATGCAGGTGCACTGACACAGCAAACTGACCGTGTATATGAGCGAGTGCAAACTACGTTTGTCGTTACTCCAGACTTTGTAAAAATAGGGCAGTGTAGGCAAATGGAAAATGAGGACGTGCGCGCGTACAGAACACGCTTAGAGGCATGTTTCAAAGCCAACAGTGGCATAATGGAAAATAATGACCCACCATCACCATATCAACAGCAGTTAAAAACAGCCCTTATGAACGTTTTCCTCCCAAACATTTCAAATTTTATCAGGAAACACAATGTTAATCACAGAACTGATGATGTCAGAGTATGCATGAACTGCACTGAAAAAAATGATTTTGTGGTGTAGTAATATTTATTAGGCTAACTGTCACAATTTTTATTTTCTAATTGTAAGTATCGGTGAGAACTGTAATTATTCAAGTAAAAACTATATATGTCATTCATGTAATAAATAAACTGTATTTTAAACTGTTAAAATATAATATGAACCCACATCACGTATCACTAGCTTAATATTACTACAGTCCCTAAACGCAACGTACCTGTGGAGTTGGGTCGTGCACCCCGAGGGTACAGCAGTCACCTTGCCGTCCCTTTGGTAAGTGCACAAGTTATCAGCTCCACCATCGTTTTTATTAATTATCTTAGTTCTATACAATTACTTTGTTTATGAAACGTATAGCTCCCGAACAGTCGAGCACGTTCTTTCAATGTAAAGTTGACGGTGGTTTTCTTTATTTGTTTATATAATGTGTCGCTAACTAACCAGCTAACCTCTTTTTATTTTGTACTTGCAGTGAGACGTAACATTATGTATGTGTGTGTGTGTAAACCGGGACTGACTATGATTAATCTTTCGCTAGATGCTGTGAATAAATGGCGGGTTTGCAAAAAATGATTACAGTTTTCTTCGCACAATTAACACAAGGCAACGACAGAGTACACAAACGCTACACATAGGAGCGGGGAATGGAGGAGAAAAAAACGTTCCAATATCTGCAGCGTCTCTAGGTCTGTTGGAGAGGCCGAGCTTCACAGCAGCCTCTGCCAGACCTCACCACAACCCTGATGCTAATTATTATAAATAAGCTAAAGAAGAAGCTATCGTTTTTGTTATTTTGCAGTGTACTCTCAGTTTGCCACAAATCTAAAATCTTACTGAGACAGTCTATGCATCTGCAGAGAAAACAGAGGACAGGAGAGACTTTTCACATTTATCATGTAAAATATGATTTAATTTATTGGCATTTCAGATTTGATTCTTACTGTGGCTGTATATTTTTATTCCATATATGAAAATGCTTTGGATGTGTCATATTTCAACTAAAAGAACCACCACTTGTTGAAATGATGCAGTTTCCATTTTTTTAGTTGTTGTAGAGCTACTGATTAGCCTTAAGTATCTGAAATTCAGATTAATTTATGGGAATTTGAAAAAATTAAAATGATCTATCAAAAAACATTTGGTGTGATAATGATTTGCTTCCACATGCATCCTAAGGACCATCACCTTTGGATCCCTTTATTTTTAATTCCCTCGTCTATATTTTGCTTATAATTTGATATGAAGCCTCATTATTCTCTATTCTGATTCCGTTTACACTGTTTAAATTTTGATTCTGCATTATTCTTGATACATATGACACAGCTCGCTCTCAACAACGTGAATCTAGACCAGCAATGCTCTACTGCTTTTTTGAGCAGAGGAACAGAATAACAGCGGCAAAAATGCAGGATTTTCTTAATTTAAGATTTAACATATGTGGAAATGGTTCCAATTCTGTATGAAAGATGTGTAATTTATAAGATCAGAGCGATATTTTCAAATATTTTGACAGCATACTATAAAAAATGCATTGGTTTGACAGTGGCACAGTTATTTTGGTTACATGATTCTGTAGTTTTAATGTATTATTTTTTCTTTGTGTTTTCGTCCTTAAGCCCAAAGCAACAACTTTCTACAGTTGACACAGTGCCCTCTCAAGCAGCAACTACAGCAAGCTGTGTCACAAGCAAAGCCATCTGGCTATTCAGGTAAAAAAAATTATATAAAATGTAATGTATACAAAAGTTGAAAGGACAACCTGATGTTATATCTATTCTAGTGATATGAATATGAATGTCTGCTTCTCCATTATCCCTGGCATTAAAGTAACTTTGAGTATGATGCATTAATAGATTTCTTTGTATTTTACAGCCTCCACCGGAAAAGTTCTCCCGCTACAGTATTTGATTTGAACGGCTAATGTAAGGTAAATCTAAAAACCTAGGTACCTCTCATTCTTAGTTTTAAGTTAACTTTTATACTGACATGAAAAT
>NC_048415.1:22248209-22263837 GCF_013103735.1 Etheostoma cragini
CAAACATATATTCAACCTTCGCCTCGCACAGACATAGGAAACATTCTCCACATGGCCTTGAAGACTTTAAAGATGAAGTATTGAAAAAATACTCGGATCCAGTTGTTGCTCAGGATGAGCCATTGTTTGACACTGAGGAGGAGGATCCTCAACCTTTGATTGAGGAAGACAAGGATCTATCTAGGCTCATAAAAGAGAAGTTTGGCAGCCTTTTTCTTAAGTTAGAGAGCACCTTTAATGTGTCAAACAAGTGCATTGACGAAATTGTGGATGAGCTTCAATTCTTATCATCCACAGCATCAGTTCCTGTTATAAGAGAGTTGATGTTCAGGGACCACCTATGCTGCTGGAATGGTGGTGTGCCATAGTTCTACTGCTGGGTTGCCAGACTTTGCAGAGGTGCTACAAATTATGGTAGTTCATAACAAACCAGTGTTTGTCATCAGACTAAAAATGCACATGTACAATGAGCACCTTAGAAGTTTTGAGTTGGAGAACACAAGCAATGAGCAAGTAATTGAGCAAAAAGGATCTTCCAGATTTTTATCCTTTGGCGGCATACACTCTGGCAGGAAGACGTCTGGTAACCTTGAAGCACCACATTTGCCTCCCTTATTAGTGGACACAAATGTTTGTTGAAATTCGAGTTTGAGCTTTATTTTTGTCTGGACATTAAACACCCATATCCTGTCTCCATCCACAGATGCATTCACAGGGGTTTTCAAGTCAACAGCCTTAGGTGCTGCACAGATTATTCATCACATCTACTTATATATAACAACCACCATTTATTTCTGGTCACAAATGAGGACTTTTTTCTGATGTGGAGTTGCAACTTCACATCAGAATGAATGTCTGTAAAGATTAACAAACAATTTTTTGTGTTTATGATGCAGCTTTCTCTGCCAGGATGGGCACCCCAGCAAAGCTAAGCATCATTTTTGGAGACGACGATATTCGTAAACTCATTCTACCTGCAGGCATACCAAGCAGCCTCACATACCTTATTTGTGCTATCAGAGATTGTTTTGATATTCCTGGGGATTTTTCTGTGCATTATCAGGACATGGATTTCAATGGTCAGTTTTTCACTCTAACCAGCATTGGGGATGTGGAAGATCATGCAACATTAAAAGTTGTGCCAGTAAAGCCAGTTGTCCTCACTCTCAGTTTAGTGGAAGAAATAGAGGTTGACTCGCCTTCACCACAAGAATCCTCTGATACTATCTCCACCCACTCATCATCATCAGACACCATCATTCTCTCCTCCTCTGATGAAAGCAGAACTTCCCGACGCTCTCAACCATGGCCAGCCAGATTTGAAATACCAACATTTTCCTTTGATGTAGAACAACATCTGCAGGCTGGAAACCAAGCATTCCTGAAGGATGGTGCCCTGCTCAACCACCCAAGTTTGACAAGCAGCATACTGGAGAAGCTTGCAGAGGTGGTTTTTGGTTACACGGCATACCCCACAGGGATTCAAATTTTGACAGTGGTCGAAGCCTTAATCGAAAAGTTCCCATGTCTCAGGGAACCAGGGTCTTTTAATGGCCTTTATGGGTGGCAGCAGAGGATGAAATGGAAAATGGGGAATTACCGTGCAAAATTGAGAGGCCGTCAACTTGCTTGTCCAGAGCTGGAAGTGAACTCGCTGAAAAGACAGAGGTCAAATGAGAATGGCTCAAGCAAAGGCATCAAAAAGCTGAAAAAATCAGAGGTAAACTACCTGCCTCCGCTGCCAATTGGGGACACGGAAGCCACTTTAGAGAAGGAGAGGGTAGACATGCTGCAAGAAATTAAGAAGAAAAACAATGAGCGGATAATATCTGAGAAAATGGAAAGATCTTTCTCCTTCCAAAGACAGGAAGTTGTAAAGCAGTGCCCCGCCATCCAAGATTTCCGGGAGAGATGGCCTGCTCTTTTCTCTGAAGCTCAGGTAAAACAAGTGTGTGTTGCATTTATAAATCCATTAAGAAATAGTGTTTGTTACAAAGAAAAAAGTAAATAGCATAATCGTACCTCCTTTTTTCACATCAAGGAGGAATTCAAAAGAATCACAACGGTTACCTTGGAAAGAACTTTTCTCACTAAGCTGGACTTCTACACTCCAAAAATGCAGGAGATATTCAGCAAAAAAGGCGGCGTAGCTGGGACCAAAATACGACCACTTCTGGATTCTCTCAGCCAGGTAACCCACTTTGGGTCCCGACCCATAGTTTGGGAAAGGCTGACTTAAAGTTTCAAATGCATACAGTTACTTGGAAGTGGATTAACCTACAGCAGTTAAGAGTAATGTCCTCAGAGAACCAACCAATGCAGATCCAGTAGTTTAGTTAGTTAGTTAGATCATAGTTTTGTATGAATTTTTATGTTGTTTCTATTGACAACATGTATAGATTAGTGAATTCATATAGTACTTCTTACACAAGTATCTTCTGTCTGTTAAAACAGCGACACATTGAAGCAAGACGGGAGGCCATTATTCGCGCCCTGATGGAATTCATGGGGGATTCTACAGGGAAACTCATCAAGGACTACAAGGTAAATTCAAACATTTTCAGAGTAATGGACTCAAGTTCACTTGAGTACATTATATTGAATTATTATTCACTTCCCCTTTAAATACAACTTGCTTGAACCATCAATAATTGTCAATAAAACAATTTTTTTTTTAAATGGAGCCTTTATTGGTCCCTTTATTTTATTTTGCATGCTGGTTGGCCTGAAAACAGTTTCTGTCCTTGTTCAGGCAAAAACAAACAAATGTTGAGCATTCTTGTGTGATGTCAAAAAAAGTCATCACAGAACCAAATTTTAATCTTAATTTACCAAATTATGTATTTAAACAATCAATAAGTTTACCTAAATGATAAAAATTGTTTATTGCTTGATGAAAGTTTGTATAATGCATTAAAGGCAAAAGAAAAAAAGAATTAACTGAAGTATTGGATTCCTAAGGCTGATCATTGCCTTTTATAACAACTCAATAAAAGAATCAAAATGCATCCTTTCAATAAGTAGTCTTTATTGTAAGTGCATTCAGGTGGTTCTTCCAGTTGGAGATGACAAATAGATATTTTCATAGATGTAATTAAACTATATGGCCTATTACACAGTGTGTGAGTGGGAATGCATTCCTAAAAGTCTCTAAATTAACTCAATATCTCATAAGAAATAAATCTAAAATGTCAATGAATTAAATCATATTCCTGACATGAAAAATTTGGGGTAATTATTATCTCTCCTCGCTTTTCTTTTCTCCTCTCTCCCACCTTTTCCTGTGTTATTTTCTCTCTCCTCCCCTATCCTTTCTCCTCTTCTCTTCCCTCCTCTTTCTTCCACTCTCCTCTCCTTGTTTTTCTCTTCTCCTCTGTCCTCTTTCCTCCCCCCTTCACTCTTCACCTCTCCTCTGTCCTCTCCTCTCGGCGTGCTACATGCACATCTGTATTATTCAGTGTTTCCAATAATGAGAGACAGGAAATAAAGTTTAGGAATCACTAGAGTTGTGCATAAGGTCCATAAGGCCTGATTTACTACAGGTTGTTTGTGTGTGTAGAAGCGAGTGCAAACTTCAGCTGTTATCGGTACTGTGGAACAGGAATATTTCCAGAATCAGAAAAATTTATTTCAAACTTAATATTCACAAGACACCAAATTCCGCAGCAGACAGTACACAGTACTATAAGAGTTTGAAAAGGGGTTGGATTAAGCAAAGCTTATGTATCCAGACCCTAACAACACCTCCTCCTTTTTGTATGATTCAAAGACTAAATTTCTAAACTTCCTAATATAATAATTTTAGTGAAATTATTTTAAATGTTTAGGATCGATAAGTATTAAAATATTGATATTTTTGACACTAGTTTATAACTTGAATAAAAAATTAAGCTGTACTATGCACCTGAACATGGATTCACATATATTTCACAGGATATCAGCAGAGAGGAAGCTCAAGAGGACCAGGCTGAGCAAGTCCTGAGGATCTGTGTCTTTCACACAAGTGAAGAAGATGAAGGTGCATCCAACACTGATGTGTCGATTGGTATTGAAGGGACTGAGGTACTTCACAACTGTGGAAGTGTTGCAAAAGCCTGTCTCCTGCTCATGGGCATCATTTATGCCATGAACTTAAGTTACCCCCCAAAAACAAAGTACACTTTTGAAGTTTTTCAAAAGCCTCTTCTAGAACTTGATGTCCTTAAGCTGTCCCTGAAAATCCTGTATCTGCGAAACAAGCTTGTAGCTTGAATGCACATGTTTGACCCCTGAGTTGTCCTTTCAAAGAAGGCGCTAAAAGAAAAATATGGCACAGTTGTTTCTGTGGCTATTTGTCTTTTTTCTTAATTTTCTCTCATTTTAATGATGTAATTTTTATTTTAACTTATTGCACTGTATTAAACGTGGCAATGTAGAGTGGCTAAGTTTTGGGGACAAAAGAAAATAAGTTAGATCAGCATTTTCAAGTTAAACCAGAGGTTCTCAACTGGTGGGTCATGGAGCCATTTTCAATGGGTCATTTAAGCCACCCTAAGATGAAATTTCTGTCATCATCTACTCACCCCCGTTTTGTCAACATTCATGCTCTTCTGAGAGTTTGCCGAGATGTTTGTTTCTCACAAAACTACAGTGAACGGCAACTTGGCTTCAAACATCAGAAAAATTAATCAAAAAAACGGATGTTAACAAAACTTCACCAATCCTTCTATAGACAAAGGGGTTAGTAAATAATAACAAAAATCAACTTAGGGTGAACTATACCCTGTTGTTGTTTTGCCATGCAAACTTGCTGGAAAATGTTTTATTGAAAAAATTATTTTTTCACTTGAGAAAAATAAACGGGTTGTTAAATTAAACAGTTGCATCATTTTTTTTATAAAGTCATTGTTTCAATAAACAAAAACATTAAGAACAAATTTAGGCAATTTAAACTGCATAAAAATTATGTAAAATGTTGTGTAAATGTTACTCAAATATAGTCCATAAATAAAAGTTAGAAAAAGTATTTAAAAATTACCTTGAAAAGCCATTGGTTTTAGGTGAGATTTTTCAGTTTGAATCAGTCAGAGTTTAAGTAAAATTTACAAAGAATGAGAGAGTAAAATTCAATAACCATATTAATAAACATCAGTAAATTACCTGAGGTTTGCTAGTAAAAGAAACTTATATCTGCAAGTAAAGTTTACTTGATGATTGCCCTTGTAGGATTTACTTACAATTTCTAAGTGCAAAAACTTTCCTAGGTTTTCTTAAGTAAATAATACTCATTTTTTTCAGTGTGGGTTGTTCATGCTCAGGACGTGATAGCCAAGAAAAAGAAAAAGACGCCTGTGTTTATGATAGAGGAATCTGGAAAAGGGGAAGCGTTTTACATAGGGGGAGCAAAAGGCAAAGGACGTGGAAACACTAAGAGAGATAAAAAAAACATGACATGTTATAGATGCGGGAGAAAAGGCCACATAGCAAGAGAATGCAGAGAGGAGAGGACAAACATAGATCAAAATGACAGGCCGCCTCCACAGAACTCGAAACTCAGAGACCCCCCACATGAGCAAAGTTACGGGGAGAGCTACAATTCACATTATAAAAGTGACAAAAAAGACACGGAGCAGGCAGCAGTTTAATCTGAGCCAACTCTGGATTTGGCTAGCATCAAACCTCTCCGAATAGTAACAGTGAAAGAAAAAAAAATTAGAATTCCTCTGCGATCGTGGCGCAGATTCATCTGTCATAAAAAGAGAAATTCTTGAGATGTGGCCAAGTTCAGGAAGTATTTTTGTTAAATCAGCAAACGGACACATTAACATGAGAAAAATATCAAACCACTTGCATTTAATGATGAAAAAACTGCCTTGTCAGCCGTCATTCCTGTCATACCAGACTGTCCAGTAAATTTACTGGGAAGCGATGCAATGGAAAAACTGTGAATCTTCCTTGTTCCAGTGATAGGAGGAATGCGCGCCCAAGGTCCAGGCGAAAGTGTAGAAGATCAGATTTATGTGCAGCAGAGTGGAGGAGAGCCAAAATATTTCTGGACTCTGGATCTCCCCCACTCAGACCCAGGCTGCACAACACAAAAGTTGATGGAGCAGTTTACTCTGCTTCCAGACACGGAAGCTATGCAAACAACTGACCTACATGTTACTATCAGATTTAAACATAGCCAAGGACCAGACTTTAACTATGATAAACAAGTGCAGAGGCTAGGAGCACAAAAAAATAACACTCAAAACATTGTATCAAGACAGATTAGGGAACACAGCAATTTCAGTGTTGCTACCTGAGGCAGTTAACAAAATGAGAGACTTGCAGATAACACCACACATTTCACTAGCCAAAGCTAAAGGAACAAAATGGGAAGATTTAGGAGTTTGGGTAAAACAGGGAGAAAGATGCACCAGTGGGTGGGTGTCAAACAGAGATGGGTGGTCAAAAAGTGGAAACCTGATTAAAAAGAGTTTAGGTTGGACTGTCCATGTGACCCCCCACACACAACTAGACTCCCCATCTGAAAGTAAAAACACTGAATGATACGTTCAACCTGAAGAGGAACTGAACTGTCTAAAAGAGGTTCCTTCACATGTGTGGTCAAAAGGAAAGTCAGATGTAGAAAAAATGATGACAGCTCAACCAGTGATAGTTAAACCAAAAACTGATTACAGGCCTTAAGTGAAACAATATCCGTTGAAACCAGATGCAGAGGAAGGGATAAAGCTGGTGATTCAGGACATATTAAAAGCAGGAATATTAAAAGAGACTCCTGAGGCAACGTGTAATACACCCATTTTCCCAGTCAAAAAATCAGACGGAAAATCTTGAGATTTAAGGGCAGTGAATTCAGCGGTAGAAAGTGAAGCTCCTCCCGTTCCAGACCCCCACACAATATTACACTCTCTAATGGCGGTTTTCCACTGCGTGGTATCTACTCGACACGCCTCGACTCTACTCGCCTTTTTTGGTTTTCCATTACAAAAACAAGTCTCTGGGACCTGCTACCAGGTACTTTTTTTAGTACTACCTCAGTCGAGGTCCCAAGCGAGCTGAGGCGAGCCCAATAGGAGACGTGAAAACTTGCAGACTGCTGGTTGGTCGGATCACTGCGTTGTTAGCAGACAAGAGTGTGGAGTGTGTGTCCAGAACAAATGGACATTTAAAAAATAAATCTAGCCAGACACCGACAGATTATCTACTCTCTGCACTATTCTCACTTATCAACTGTTCAATATTAAGGGCTGTTAGGGGCTTTATGTCGTTTCCAATATTGCACACTGTTACTTTAAAAAAACAAGACAAGTTATCAAAGAAAAGTTTTTATTTTGCTTTTCAAGTAGCGCATCTAACCCTCCCGGACATCCCGGTCTTCTTCCTCTGCACCCTGTGACAGTGTCCACCCGGCTCTGCCGTCCCAGATGCATCCCAGTCGTTGTCATAAGTCTCTCCATGACATTCATAAAGATTATATGAAGTCCAGCAGGTCACAACCGGAGATCTCACCGATCGGACGTCGCCCACCCGACGGTCTGCGGCGGCGGTTTTGCAGAGCGTGAATGCTCTGAAACACAAACAGCACACATGTTGGTGTGTAATCATGGTTGCTAAAGTTCATGTACTTTATGTAACGCTAGCGTATAGCGTTAGTAAATACTGACCGGGGCCCCTAACACATGCAAATGTTAGCTAACGTTACCAGGAAACTTAACTTACCCTTTTGTGTTGGCGAACAACAGTCATGTTGACGTCTGAACTCCGGCGGAATTCCCAAACTCCTGTTCTTTTTAGCGGTGATTTTTGTTGCTTCCTTCAGCTTCATTTGAAACAAAACTCTTCTTCTGGCTGTGGCGAGTAGCCGGCGTGCTGTTGTGAGTTGCGTTGAAAATTACATCATCACGCGTAGCTATGGTGACCAGCCACGCTGAGACGTTACTCATTTTGCAATGGAAAACGAACGTAGAAAGAATCGAGTCGAGTAGAGGCGAGTCAAGGCGTGTCGAGTCAAGCTGTTACCAGCAGTGGAAAAACGCCATAAGACCGGACAAAGGATGATTTTCTGTAGTGGATTTAAGCAATGCATTTTCCCTATACCAGTGGCAGAAGAATCACAGGGATGGTTTGGTTTCACACTTAAAGGGTCCAAATTTACGTACACCCGGTTGCCACAGGGCTACGTCGAAAGCCCCACCATTCTCTCCAGAGAGATACAAAATTGCTTGTCTACTCTACAGATTCCACCCATGTCTCAGATATTAACATACGTAGACAAAATTCTAGTGGCCTCACCGACAAAAAAGGAGTGTGAAGAGGTGACAGTTTTTTTCCTCAAACATCTCGCTCACACAGGAAACAAAGTGTCAAGAGAGAAATTACAGTTTTCCAGGGAGGAGATAAAATTCCTAGGTCATGTGATAAGCAGAGAAGGGAGGCGTCTACAAGATGAGAGGAAACAGACTGTGCTTCATGCACCCAAGCCACAGACAAAGAAACAGATGATGCAGTTTCTAGGACTCGTAAATTACTGTAGAGCCTGGGTGCCAGACTATGCACATATAACTCAGCCATTACTAGAACTGATCGATGCAAAAGACATGACAATGACTACTAGGTTAGAATGGACTGATGAATCAGAAAAAGCATTTGTAAAAATAAAACAAGTTTTAACAGGGTCAGCCGTGCTTGCTTTACCAGACTAGAGTAAACCATTCAATCAAACTGTAGATTGCAAACATGGATTTATGACATCAGTCCTGTTACAAAGTCACGGAGATAGACAAAGGCCGATAGGATTCTTTTCTAAAAGGTTAGATCCGGTTGCAATGGCTTTGCCCAGTTGCATCCGAGCTGTCTGTGCTGCTGCAATGGCTGTGAAAAACACAGCAGAGATAGTGTTGTATCACCCCCTGACGTTGTTGGTGCCACATGCTGTGCACCTATTACTGATAGAGACAAAAATGAGTTTTCTTTCACAAAATAGGTACCTCTCTTTAACGGCAACGTTGTTATCAAAACCACGTTTGATGTTAAAAAGATGTACCACTTTAAATCGAGCTACATTGCTGCCAACTATGTAATATGGTGAGACTCATAGTTGCAAAGAAGAGACAGAAAAAACATGTAAGCCAAGACTTGATCTAAAAGATACACCCTTTGACGTAGGGCTTGTATGGTTTGTTGACGGGTCAAGTTCAAAAACGCTCATAGGGCAGTGGTATAGGCAGGAAAATTGCCAAAAACATTTTCAGCACAACCTTTAGAATTCGTTGCACTCACAGAAGCGTGCAAAGCAGCAATAAGGAAAGAAATAACAATTTGGACTGACAGCCAATATGCATACGCAACAACCCACATATTTGCTACCCAATGGAAAAGGCATGGAATGGAGACATCTACTGGTAAGCCAGTAGAACATGCACAACTGCTGACCAACCTGTTGAGTGCAATTCAGTTACCAGCAAATTAGCTATATGTAAATGTGAAGAACACACAGGGAGAAAAGATTAAGTGTCACTAGAAAACGCATTTGCAGATAAAATAGCTAAAGAAGCAGCTACAGAACAATTTGGCCAACACATATTGGTCAATACAATGAGTATTAAAAGACATGCAAAACAATGCACTAGATGCAGAACAAAAGAAATGGATTACAGATGGAGCAGTTAAAAAAGATGATGGATTGTGGAGGAAAGAAGGAAAACCTATACTCCCACAAAGTCTACATAAAAAACAGCAGCTCAATAGAGTCATGGTCTTTGTCATGTCTCAACAGGGATTATGATAGACATAGTGAATGAACACTTTCACACATGTAACTTTACAACTTTTTCAAAAATATTTTGTAGAAGTTGTATCATCTGTTGCAAACATAATGCACAAGGAAATATAAGACCCAAAAGGGGGCGATTTCCACCACCTACATATCCATTTCAACACCTTCACATGGATTTTATTGAATTGACACCGTGCCAATCCTATAAATATTGTCTAGTTTTGATTGATCCATTCTCTAAATGGGTTGAAGTAACCCCAACAATAATAAACATTTCCAGGAAGAAGATGTGGTTTGTAAATTTGTTTGGTGAATGTTTCCTGTATATAACTGCCCTGGTCATAAAGAAATCCACACTTCATACTGATGTCCATTTTTTACCTTTATTCCATATAGAAGTATGATGGAACACTGTGAAAACGTGTTTGCCTAGTAGACCAGCAGTAGAATTAACAAAACAGGAGCTTAACAGTTCGCTATTCACAGTCTCAATTTTTCTCTTCTCTGTTCGCGCTACCGCAAAACACAACTCACTTTACTCATAAAGAACCCGAAATTCAGAGAACAATGTTTTACAATAATATGTAGAACTGAAACCACCTAGCAATCGTAAGATCGCGTATATTAACTTCTGGCGTTGTCATGGCAACCATACCAACATTTGTCAGCGTCAGCTACACTGTATGTTGTAAAAGCGCTTTGATTAGTCGTTAAGACTAGTAAAGCGCTATATAAATACAGCACATTTACAAATACAGCACATTTACAAGTTCTGCCTCCTCACTGTCTTCACCATGCTCGCTGACATGTTGGGCTAGCTCTATATCCATGTTGACGGTTGGCTGTCGCGGCTTAAACTTTCCCTTTGGCATTGTTTGGTGTTGTTTTGTCCAGAAGTGTTCAAGAGTCATACTACTGCACTGGCATTATAAGAATAATATATAGAGGGTGTTGGTGGAGCTCCCGCAAAACGACCGTCTCCTAGACTGTCATCACGTGCCCACCTGGTTAAACACTGCCCCTCCTTAGCCCCCTAGTATAATCTTTCTTCAACCACCACTGACTCGCGTCCATTATGCACCTTCATCATGTCTTGTTTTAACTTTGGATTCGGCTACTAGTGAATGTTAAAAAGTGACATTTTAAACGAGGACCCTTTATGTTGAAATGATTGAGGAGCCCATGGTTTATATCCAAGCTGGATGGGTTCATTTTATAAACCTCTATAGGGAATACTGAACTTACTGAACAGACCGTAAAGATAACATGGTGGGAGCTGTACGCCTACTGAACTAGTAACCCACTGCACATGCGCACTCCCTGGAAGTACGGTGTCTCTTGGTGTCCATATGGAACGCAAACATATCATTCACAGAATGATCTACACTTTAAGTCTTTATCCGCTCTTAATTTCTAAAGAGACACGACAATGTATAAAAGACTCCATCACTTTGTACCTCACGTTATGAGAAGCCCCTGACTGCAGCCCCGCAGACCTCAATGTGGGCGGGGTTAAACGTTTAACCACGCCCCTCAACGTTTAACCCCAGTCTCCAACTCATGTAATACGGTGTCCGAAGAGGGACAAGAAACCTTAATGGATGTGGCGAAATGCAGCGATTTAAACATAATGAACTTAATCTTATGTTTTACTAAATATGAAATACAATATTGACACATTCCACAAAACACTAACTTACCTTAATAATGCGTTAAATTATGAAAAAAGTCATATATTTTAATGTGTATTTATCATAATCAAATGTAACCGGATACTTTCTTAATGTTATCAAACAAAACTATGTAAAAATATATATATTATATATATATATATATATATATATATATATATATAAAAATATATAAAATATATATATATATATATATATATATATATATATTATTTACCCTCATTTTACATTACACTGGGAAAATGTATTGTTTGGATTCACTCAACATAATGGAAAGCTTTATTCTGAGTATTACACAATAAATCTAATTATTATTTTAACCACATTTTATCTGCATAAATCAAAGGTTTTGAAAAAGAAGCCAAGCTTTTTTGAGCTGGCTCTTAGTCTTAAACAATACATTGCTTCCATTTCCACCTGTACGAACAAGAAAGCTGTTAGATCATATGACCTCTGTAAGCTTTACAGAATATTTGAATGAAGCGTTTTGCTTATATTTTTTTATTTTTTTTATTTAGTAACCTCCTGGCTCTTTTAGAACATAGACTTCTGAGATGTACAGAATATGTTTCTTTCTCCTTTATGTCCATATTGGTCAATAAAGTTTGAATATATATTTTAAAAAAAAGATTAACGCCTAGCCATCACCGGAAAAGTTCTTCTATTTTGCTCCACTGGCCTCCGTCCAAAACAACGGGATTTTTTTTGATTCTTCAACTGTCTATGGCTGTTCCTGGGGGCTTGGTTTCGAACCCTGGGCGTTCGGCATAAACACTATAGGTGGCGGTATGCACCTTAACACGTTGGTTTGCGATCCACCATGAACCAGAGAAGAAGAAAGTGGTAGATTTCTGTGATGTCTCAAAAAGCGGAGGTAGACGACCTGAACCTGGCAACATGAACAATTACAGTAACCTTTGTTAATTCATGTGAAATTATAGTAGGCAATGAATGGCCTCGAAAATAATCTATTTTACCGTGTGTTTGTTTTTAAAGTGCACCGTATGTAACGTTAGTTAGCTTAGCTAACTAGGTGACGCTATTGTATCCAACGCAGGATAAAACAGCCCCAAGTCCAAAAGTTTAAATATGTGGAAACGAGGCGGTCGAAGCTTCGCTTTGGACCGAGCTCAAGTTCTGTTGTCTGCAAAGAGGAACAGCAGAGGACGCGTTCAGTCTGTGCAGGTGACTACAGTACATACAATGAATTTCAAACGTGAGTGTTTTTGTTTCAAACCTCAAAAAGTGTAAGTCACGCGTGTAACATCAGAAACGCGTCTTTCCTTTCCTTATTTTAGGGGGCTGTGAAAAACAGATTTTCTTCCTTAAATACACACCCTTCATTATCAGATCTGAGTGATCTGTCCTCGGTCAGCTCAGCTCCTGAGCATGTAGCTGACACCTTGGACTCTGCTGATGCGAAGACCCAGAGAAGAGACGATTCTACCAAGGTTAATACAGTTACTGTGTTTCTCAGAACATAAGTGCAGTAGGACTTTAGACACTTCTACAGTGGGACGTTTGTAAGTCCAATTTGACAACAATCGTCCACCTTTTGCTCTCTTATGCCAGGATCTCAGACCTCAGAGCTCTTTGGGTGGAGTAGGGAGCAGGTTCTTAAAGAAGGCACTTGCAACCAACAGCAGACATTCACCTATCAGCAAAAGCCATATGCAGCAGGTGCCTAAACACAGGTAACGCCAAGGTTCTGTGTATGTTAACTAATTAAATAATGTCACAACTCAGCTCCTAGGCTGTTACAAAAATGTGATACCAGACAAGGTATAGGTGTAAAACAGGTATTTATTTACAAAAACAATAATAAGGAATAGAAAAGAACGTGGAAATCAGTAATTGAAAAAACAAAAGCTGTTGTGAAGGAAGAGAGAGTCTGTGAAGGTTTTTGCCTGACATCCTACGCACGATTTCCCTCCTCTTCCTCTTTCTCTGTGTTGCCATTTTTAAAATCCCTCCCCTTGGGCAATAACAAACTTGGAGCTAACAAACTAAGTGCTGAAATTGGCAAGTTTTGAAGAAGATATGAGTAGTGCAATAAAGCAGGCCTGCTTGGTTCTATATCTTTATGGAATTTACTATGTTACTGGAGCGCTTGGGGACCAATTGGTGGGGATTGTTATTGACAAAGTACATCGTGCACTGGTAGTCCACTATCTTGAAGGCCATCTCAAAGCTCTTATTCCTTTTAGATCCTGGATTGCACTAGGTACACGTGTCTACATCGACCAGGGCATATACTGCGAAGGCAACACTTCAACAGCATAAAACAGATATAACAGTTATTTGAAACCCCCTGCTAAATAAATTATGTTAAATGTTATGTTATGTTAAAGTTGTGGGAAATAGTCTTGAATAAGTGTTATTTAAATCCTAGGTCCAACAATGATTTTAGCCACGTAATTATCAAAGGTCTCTTCAGAAAGCACCTAGGGTTACCTAGTGTAGGTAGGGTAGGCATTGGCCAGTTACACCACGGTTTGAAAAAGTCAGTTTCAAAACCACTAACATTTTCTGTCCTACCGCTCCTAAGGTATGAGCGGAGTCTTCAAGGACAGAAAGTGCAGTTTAGAAACCCCTCTCCCTTCCAGTGTGTTTCAAAATAAAATACATTGTGTTCAATGGGGAGAAAAAGTTGTTGCTTTATACCCAGACATTTCAAAAATAATACATTTATAGCTGTGATTGGACATTTTTTTTCCACCACCTGATCTACTGATTCTTCTCAAAATATTTCAAGTTCCAATATCCACCTCTACTGTTGAATCTCCATTAATTAATTATTCTCTTCATTCATCCCTCTCACCCCCTCCTGTCAGAAATGCGTCATCTTCCCAGCAAGGATCCCAGACTGCTGCATTGAGAAGACTGGTTCATATTGAGAGCCATATCCACAGTGGCATGCAGGTTCAGGAACATGCCAGACATGGGCAAAAATCTGTTGAGAATCTAACCTCAGATGTGGGAATCTCACCACCACCAGTTGCCCACTCCCTGGAGGCCCCTGTGCAATTCTCAGCGAAGTCCAGCAGTGATAAAAGTCTGAAGGGGAAACGTTTCCTTAAGAATGTGACGTCTGTAGCTGTTGACAGTAGTATTACTACTGCTGCTAGGCCTCCAAATGAAGCAGATTTTTGTGTCAGGTCCATAGCTGGTGATGCCGTAGTTACTTCGGGAGGATTGGAGAAAAAATCGGTAAGAGTAGTGAGTGGTGTGAGTCTGGAAAGTGATGAAGAGGACATACAGAAACTGCTTGGAGGCTCGTTGGATTCAATAGACAACAATTTCTCAATTCCAGGGAGATGTTCTTTCCGAAGGAGAGCAGATGAGGTACCTTTCAACTTTAAGTCATGAGCTGTTTTGGCTTTTTTTTTTACAACATTATGGCACAGTTAGAACATGTATTAGACAGACATACTATATATTGTTTTCAGCATACGTTCACTTGAACGTTCACATGTCAATGGTGGTCAGCTCTGCATATTTTAGGACAGTTTCTCTGAAAAAATGTTTAAGTCACATTAAACTATTTCTTTCTATAACAAAGCAAAGAATATTTGTCTTTGGCATGGTTTGCAAATGGAAGCAAACATTTCACACAAATCTGATAGAAACACTGTGGTTGACAGACAAACAGTTTAAAACAATACCATGCTTTTCTTTCTCACAGCTGTTGAGCAAAAGCAGCCAGAAGGCCTACTCCTCACCTCTTCCTGCTACGCTCTCTCCCTCATCATCCCCTAATACAGCAACACCCCACTCTCCTGCCTCTCCTTCTCGCCACAGTTCTCCTTTCCGATTCCTCGGTCAGACTCAGGCTCACTTCAGCCCGTCTGTGCTCTCCGTATCCTCCTCTCCTTCCTGTGTCTCCCCATCTCCTCCGTTGAGTAACTCCCCTCACAGGGGGGGCAGTCCACAGCGTTCCCTCTTGTCCATGTCATGCCATGATGAGGTGCTTTCTCTGGAGGAACTCTTTGTTGGGCCTGACTCTGAATATCCCCACAGTGAAATAAGTGCAGTTACCTCTGAAGGTAAGAGGAGTTCATCGGGTCATCAAATACATCAGGAAAGAAAGCAGTTAGTGTTGTAGTTAACAAGAATAAGAGTCAATGGGACTTAACATCAACAGTTGTCTCCTCTGTGTATACCAGTTACACTGTAC
>NC_048415.1:22263937-22266065 GCF_013103735.1 Etheostoma cragini
ACCGTCAAATGCACTGTTTTGTAGAGACACTGTGACTGAGCGTTGAATACTATGAGCCGTGCACGGCAGGTGTTCGAAAGGTAGCTGTTTCGAAGCTGCAATCATATTTCTAGCACTGTCTGTGTTCAGCGTGCTCACTTTCTCTTCAATTTTCCACTGACCCGCCACATCCATAAAATGACTCTCGCATACGTCAGCCATATGCCTCTCATCAGTTCTCATTACAGTCAATGCATGTGAATGCAGCTTCCAGTCCTGATCGATGTAATGAGCTGTTACTCCAAGATAGCTATGATTACCTAGCGATGTTCAATAGTCACCAGTAAGCGCGACAGAAGCTGTGTTGTCCAAATTCGTAGCTAGTTTTTACCTTCTCTGTGTCGTGTATCCTGGACATGACTGTGGCCCTGGATGGCAAGTCGTAGGCTACGTGAGGTCACCGGAGGCAATCCGGATAATATCACGGAGTCCTTCGTCTTCCAATATATAAACTGGTCTGCATGCTGTGGCTATACATTTAGCTATAGCTTGGGTCAGTTTACTGCAGGTCGACGTATCCATCGATCTGCTTCTAAAACGGCTGTCAAGTGTAGTTTGTCGTAAGTTACCAGAAGCAGAGCTTACGCTGGGATCCGTGTGCTTGGCTTGCAAGTGATACCTCAGACTGGATGTTCTTCGGTGATAACTAAACTCAGCTCGACAAATGCTACATGTAACTTTCGTTAGTCAAGTGTACTATCTGGCAAAGATTTGAAAATAAACTTCCCATCCATTATCCCTTCTTTCTCCATAATTCAACTTCTGTGCTGATTCTTTTCAATCTGGCTGCACACCCTTCTATGAGACTACCACTTGGCAGCACAGCTACTGTTCATCAGTGTCGCGCGCCCTGTGCAAACACCTCAATACGGGTCATTCAAGGGGTCAAAGACAACGTGCGTTAATTGCGACATTTTTTCTTAATCGAATTAATATATGATTGCGTTAACTCGTTATTATCGCGCTAATTTTGACAGCCCTAATATATATATATAGTTGCATAGTTTGTCCCCCACTCTACCACGTCCCTGTTGGCAACACAACCTTACTGTACCAATCTCTCAAAATTATTGTTTTAATTTGTTGAGGTCCAAATTCTCAGCCTATAATTTTGCAAGAGAGGTGCTTCTTTCTGTTAATCATCAAATTTCTTCGCACCTCATAATATATCCTAGATAGACAACAAGGTACATGGATCATCTCTCTGGAGAGTCAGAATAAACAGAAAAAAGGACAAATGTGAGTTTCTGTGCAGGGCAACACAAGTTTATGACAAACTTTGTTTTTTAAAGTTTTTATGTAAAGGCATATACAAGTGTCCCTTATGGGGGAAATTATGTAGGTATTATAATACGCTCTAATATGCACCTTTGAACATAAAACCATTTTAATACAGTAAAATAATATATTTCTGACTCCTATGAGCCATTTTTCATAGCACACTAAATGTGTTGATGTGTTGAACTAACATTTATAATCTCTGTTATGATCTTGTGTTACTGCAGACTTCAAAATAAATGTGATGACATTAGACGACCTTGTCCCTGCTACCCTTGAACTCACTGAAGAAACACCCGGAAAAGAGGTAAGTAAAGACAGAAGTTAAGAATGTAAAAGTAAATTTACAAATCAGTTGTGTGTAATATTTAATGCTAATATTACACATCCATTACTATATTGCTATTATGCATTACATGTAAGCTAATACAGTCTAAAGGAAAATAGTATGTAGTTTTGGCCATGATATCCATTATAAAATGATTTACACACTAGGGCAAGCATCTCAAGCAGTCAGATCTTGATTTATTTTAACCTGCACTGCCTATTTTGGCTACTTAAAGGAGAATTACGGTCGATTCCAACACGTAGCTCTGTTTGTAAATTTGGAGTGTTGTCAGTAGAGAGAAAAACGAAATCAGTCGATGCTGCCTACACCATGTTTTCCTCGATTTTGAAATCGACTGGAATTCTCCTTCAAAGGTTGAAGAAACAAGGTGTAAACACAACATTGAATTAAAGCTGCAAGCAGCGATGAACGGGCCCTCGCCTCTATGCAGGTTGGGCTACTGGCAGAGGCCAATCTTTGTGG
>NC_048415.1:22266165-22289558 GCF_013103735.1 Etheostoma cragini
TGAGAAAGCCCTCAAAAATGAGTGCAACGGTGCGGAATAATAATAATAATAATAATAATAATAATAATCCCTACAAAAGCAATAGGTTCCTTGCACTTCGTGCTAGGACACCGTTGGTGCCCTAGCACTCGTGCTCGGGCCCTAATTAAAGCTGCAAGCAGTGCTGAACGGGCGCTCATGCTGTCCCACACATAGATATAGAACAATAGATATGACATGTAATTCTGACTTGCCATTCCAGGATTGAACCACTTAACTTATCATCTTACCTAAGTTTTAGAATTGCTTAAATTGGAACCGATGGGGAAAGAGGCTTATGTTGTCTTTATACTCCATACATTTTCCTACCAACACAGTACAATTCAGTAGTGGTTTTAATTCAAAGTAATGACCGTAAGACAACTGTGCCTGTCTAGAACAAAAACAAATATAGAGATTTGGTTGATTTTTTTGATTGTTATTGCTCCAAGACACCAATGGTGTGTCTCGAATCGCGCACTTACGTTAGTGCACTTAAAGACAGTACACTTTGTGCACTATGTACTGTCTTGCATAGTGAGTAAATGTTGACAGAGAAGTTTTGTCTCAAATCGCGCAATGCCATGTGCACTTACTGGAAAATTGTGAATTTCACCAGGGGGAGAGCATTCCAGTCTGCTATTGTGTTTTGCAAAAAACAATTCCTGCTTTGTTATTGATTAACAAAAATAAATGTGATGTTTTTATTTGCTCCGTGTCACGCCAGGATGACGATTGCGACACCGCCGTCGTGTCACCCCCCATTAGCTGAAAACAGTACACACAACTGTATTGTATAATATTCCTTCTTGTTAGTGCACTCTTTTCAAATCATTAATTATACCTATTCTTTGCAGTCCACTGCGAGAGAGCACATTCAATGGTTGTAATTACTGGAAAAGTGACTGAAGTGAGAAAAAAAAATACGAGTACAGATTTTTTTCTCTACAAGCTCTCAAATCATATTCTACAAGTGCTCACACCACAGCTACAAGTACAGATTTTTTTACAAGCTCTCAAATCATATTACAAGTGCTCACATCGCATCTACGCGCTCTCACATTTTACACCATATTTACCTTCATACTTGTTGCTTGAACTTGGCAGAGCTGTTGCAGCAGTTTAGAGCCCATTGTGTCAATGTTTACAATGAAGCCCACTACGGTAATTTTCCTAAACAAATACACACATACTACATCTGCTTAAGTTTAGATCATGCATTCAAACAGCATCTGATAGCCATTCGTTATTAGTTACCTTCAGGATAGATGAAGCGGTTACCCTGCAAAGGTTTTCAGAGATGGCAGATAAACAGTCAAATTAGTTGAAATTAAATAATGGTCCTAGTGCTGGGCAGTATGACCAAAAATTTATGACGATATTTTTCAAAATTTGACTTTATGGTCCATGGCTGTATGTTTTTTCTGTTTGCTAAGAGAGGAATTATTGCAGTAGGTTGACTATTGTAGAATAATTCCACACTAGTAGTAATCCAGGTTTGCATAGCCCCAGAAAATTATGCTGTTTACAAAAGAGGAGCCTGTCATTATTCTAATGAAGTGAGGAATCCGAATACCGAAGACAGTTGCAATCAAAATTAACAGACCTCTTTTATGAAACCAATTCAAAAACTAGTACAACTTGCAATAATTATACTTTTGCTCAAGTTCAACCCAGGTACATTAAACAGTATTCAAGTAAATCTATAAAAGAAATATAAAACAAGTGTGATTTCCGGGCTCCAGAAAAACTTTTTGCCTTGTTTGTACTGGTGCGACTAACCTTTTCATTTAGGTGCACCAGCACAAAATTTAAATGCACCGAAATGTTTCCTCGCGTCGCCGTTACCA
Organism: Etheostoma cragini; assembly: GCF_013103735.1. Taxonomy (NCBI): domain Eukaryota; kingdom Metazoa; phylum Chordata; class Actinopteri; order Perciformes; family Percidae; genus Etheostoma; species Etheostoma cragini. The sequence goes on from NC_048415.1 coordinate 22,268,034, forward strand.
TCACAATTTCAAAGTCACCTTTTTTATCATGCTCTATACATTCATACAGTGAGGGGTGAAAAGTCTTTGATCCCCTGCTAATTTGTACATTTGCCCACTGACAAAGAAATGATCAGTCCATTATGTTAATGGTAGATTTATTTGAACAGTTGGAGACAGAATAACAACAACAAAATCCAGAAAAACGCATGTCAAAAATTTTATAAATTGATTTGCATTTTAATGAGGGAAATAAGTATTTGACCACCTCTCAATCAGAAAAATTTCTGCCCCCCAGGTATCTTTTATACAGTTAACGAGAACACACGCACGCACGCGCTCGCTCGCCAGCCCATTGCATACAGCAACGCACAAGTATAAACACCAGGCCACTTAACTAGGCTACAGCAAAAGCTTTACGTGAATACTCGCAGAACCATAGATCAAGCACTTGGCTAATGTGTTTGCTTCCTCCCTACTGCCTAAACAGAGAGAAGTCAAACAAAGCACCCGTCTTTTTGGATCTCCTAACAGACATCAACAGCAGCTACGATATAATGAGAAGGAGAAGAAAGAGGAGCAGCAGGAGGGCGCATTGGACTATCAAAAGGACTTTGAGAGTGAGAACAAGACAGAGTCAAAATACAGTGTCAACCAGATTTCAGAGCACTTGCAAGAAGATGGAGATGAAGAGAAGGTGGTACCAGAGGTCAGAGAGGAGGATTCAGATGTGTCCTGTGAGAGGACAGAAGATAATTACTTGAGCACTTTCTCAGACACAGGTCGCTCCTACACCTCACAGAGTCTAGATCACTGTAACACATGCAGATGCAGGGACTCCAAATTCTCTGTATCACATGACAGCTGGAGCCTAACTCGCAAGTCAAGAAGGCATGCTTCAACAAGAAAGGTTTTAAAAGAGGCAGAAGTACAGACTCAGCCCATTCAACTGGCTTTAACAAGGCCCGCAGGTTAGTCTGCCATACATGACATTTGTATATTTAAGGGAATTTTCACACCCATAGTTTTTTTGCTTTAGTCTGATGATGAGTTTGTAAACTTCGCTGGGTTTGGCTTCACACCTGGAAAAATCCAAGCGTAGCAAAATGCATCAATGCAAATCACGCAAGAAAGTTCACTCCTCTTATTGGTCAAATGTGTAGGAAACCCCCTGGGGTCAGCTGAAAGGATTATGAATTTGTGCACACAGTTTTATCGTGAGAAAAATAGGAAAGATATTCTATATATCTTATTATTATAACTTGAATCCTCCAAGCACTTACTGTTAAAACATAAGTTTGGAGACACAACCTTATTTAATCATTAAATTAATACATATTTTTGTGTCAGTGTAGAATATATGTCTAAGCACTGCCGGCTGCTACTAGAGACCAAGGTCTCTCCAGGTTGGAGGATGGCTCATTTTGATAAAAAATAGTTTTTAGCTCAATGTTAACTTTACTACGTTAGGAAAGATGCGTTATTTGTGATATAATATAATTTTGCTATAGAGTAATTGATCCCAGAATTTTGAATCTGTGAATATCTTTCCCACTTTGCTCACGTTTATTAAGCCTTGAGCACAGATTGTTATGAATCCGTACGTACAGTGTTAAACCATGTGCATGAATTTGTTTGTTTTTTAGTTTTTTCGAAAATACAGTCTTGTGTGGACTAGTGCATATTTCTTACATCTCCATGGGGAAACCAGCTCATTTCTTTAAGGCTATATAATCAGACATTATTTCGCAAATGGCATTACTACATTTGCTCTGGTCCCCAAGATTTCACTCTGCTCTGGCAGTGTCTCTCTCCAACTTTACCGGTAGCTAGTTTGAACAGGGAGAGGCGAGTGGCGGACGACTACTTGACTGCTGTCTATTTCTGTGAGAGAAACACTGCAAGTTGCTACAGTTTGCTGCTCTGCTGCATCGCAGATTGCAAAGCACACCTGACTACAGGGGACATTAACTCAAACTTGCGGCGTATATAAAGTTTGTGCGGTTTGAGGTCCGGATCACGTTCTCATGATAAATAAATCGCTCAAGAGTTCGATTAAAAGCGTTTTAATGAAAAAAAGACCGAAGTCATGGTCTTTGGTGGCACTTCTCTGACCTCCCAAGTTGATTTGGGTTCTTTGGCGCAGTATCGCAAGCCGATTGTAAAAAATGTGGGTGTAAAAGTGGACTCAGGCCTTAAATTTGACAGCCAGATTAAAGCTGTGGTGAAGTCTAGCTTTTTTCAGTTAAGGCAGCTAGCAAAAATTAAACCAGTCCTTCAGAGACAAAATTTTGAGACAGTAATCCATACCTTTCTGACAACTCGGCTGGATTACGGTAATGCACTTTATATGGGGGCTAGCAGGTCCTCCATTGCTCGTCTTCAGCTTGTACAAAATGCTGCTGCACGTCTTTTAACAGGCGCTAGCAAGTATGAGCACATTTCACCTATTTTAGCTTCACTCCACTGGCTGCCCGTCAATTTTAGAATTCATTTTTAAATTCTTTTATTTGCTTTTAAAGCCTTGAATGGCCTTGCCCCCCCTTACCTCTCTGAGCTGCTGCACCCCTACAGCCCTAGCTGATCTCTCAGGTCAGCTGACCAGCTGCTCCTGACGGTGCCTAAAGCTAGGCTTAAGCTCCGGGGGGACCGTGCGTTTGCCGCTCCAAAACTTTGGAATGGGCTGCCTCTGCACATTAGACAGGCCTCCTCTCTGTCTCATTTTAAAACTCTTCTTAAAACCCACCTCTTTTCTTTGGCTTTTAACACCAGGTAGAGTGATGATTTTATGTGTATACCTTTACCATATGCCGGCAGTGCATTTTATTGTTTTTATTTTATTATACCTTATATATTTGTGTGTATGTATGTGTGTGTGTGTGTGTGTGTATATATATATATATATATATATATATATATATATATATATATATATATATATATTCACCCGAACTAAACAAGTCAGATATGAAAGTGCCCTAAGATGTGGTAGGGGCACTAATCATCACTACCACTGTCACATTTCTTTACAGTAGTCACTATTCATCAAGATTAATTTGACAATCACGTGGAATCTGAAGGTGTTGTATAAAACAGCTTAGTACTTCTGTTTCTTATCTCTGTCTCTCCTCACTCTGTAGGTATGGCTACTTTGAGTCCTGCAATGGGCATTACATACTTGGATCACACCCCAGTGGTTGCTCACACTCTCAGTGCAGAAATGGTGGAAGGTAAGATAAAATAAATATAAACATAAAAAAATACACTAAATACAACATAAATACACATAGAACACTAGAAGGCATTCTGCCAAGGCCCTATAGAAACGGAATTATTTTGTTTTATTTTTATTTTTTTATCCGGCAAATGATTTGCTATTTTGAGGGGTACTCAAAATTTCACCAAAATTGGCGGTTGCATCAATTCCAGTGAAAATGTATGTATCTTAATGGTTTTGGGAATAGGTGCACAAACATGTCTGTTAGCGTCCCATACAAAGTTAAAAGAATTTAGTCCAGCAGTACGATTTAACATAAACTAACCAAACTTGCAAACTTTTTTCTTCTATGTAGATGCACTCCCCTACAATTCATCGCATTAGTCAAGAATGGTTTATTAATTCCAAATATTTATTTACGTCATCTTTTAAAAATTACTTTTTCTTTTTTCTTATTGCAATATATATCACAGGGGGGGGGGGAAATTGCAGTGTAAGATTTTTCCAATATTGTGCAGCCCTAGTCTGTATCATCTCCACACCTTAAAGATGAAAAGTTATTAAAAGAAACATTTTGTCAAACTGTGTGGTGACCATTTTTGAGTATTTAGATTGAACAAGAAAGTGGCTGTACCTACAGTGTACCTTGTCACATCAAATTCAATTTTCTGGGATCGTAGTGCTCTAGTGGGAAAGTAAAAGATGGTACTTGACCATTCAGAGCTTTGTAGGTCAGGAGAAGGATTTTAAATTCAATCCTAGATTTTACAGGAAGCCAATGCAGAGAAGCTAATACTGGAGAAACATGATCTCTTTTCTTAGTTCTTGTGAGAACACGCGCTGCAGCATTCTGGATCAGCTAGAGAGTCTTAAGGGACTTATTTGAGCATCCTGATAATAAAGAATTACAGTAGTCCAGCCTGGAAGTAACACATTTATGGACTAGTTTTTCAGCATTGTTTTGAGACAGAATGTTTCTAATTTTTGCAATGTTATGAAGATGAAAAAAGGCTGTTTAAGGTTCGTTTTAAATGGGTGTTAAAGGATAAATCCTGATCAAAAATAACTCCTAGATTTCGGACAGTAGTGCTGGAGGCCAGGGAAATACCATCCAGAGCTATATCCCTAGATAATGAAGTTTGAAGGTGTTTAGGGCCAAGCACAATAACTTCAGTTTTTTTTAACATCAGAGAATTGTAGGTCCTCCAGGATTTCATTCATCATTTATGCATGCTTGAAGTTTAGCTAACTGACTGGTTTCGCCTGGCTTGATTGATAGATATAAATGGGTTTCATCCGCAACAATAAAAGTAAACTGAGTGTTTTCTAATGATATTGCCTAGAGAAGGCATATATAAGGAGAAGAGAATTGGTCCAAGCACTGAGCCTTGTGGAACGCCATGGCTAACTTTAGCGTACTTGGAGGATTTATCATTAACATTAGGAAATTGAGATCAAGCCGATAAATATGACTTAAACCAACTTAGTGCAATTCCTTTAATGCCAACTAAATGTTCCAGTCTCTGTAACAGGATTGTATGGTCAGTGGTGTCAAATGCAGCACTAAAATATAGTAAAACAAGTACAGAGACAAGTCCTTTGCCAGCAGCAGTTAGAAGGCCATTAGTAAATTTCACCAGTGCCGTCTCTGTGCTGTGATGCTTAAAAATCCTGACTGAAAGTTCTCAAATAGACTATTGTTATGTAGAAAATTACATAACTGATTAGCGACTACCTTCTCAAGGATCTTGGAGAGAAAGAGAAGATTAGATATAAGTCTATAGTTTGCTAAGACCTCAGGGTTGAGAGAGGGTTTTTCAGGAGAGGTTTTATCCCAGCTACTTTGCAAGTGCATTGGACCACCACAAAAACAGTATAAGAAAAAAGGCAAATTTGACATCGTTTTACACAAAACTCATAAATTAGGTAGGACAAAATTGTTGGCACCCTCAACTTAATATTTGGTTGCACACCCTTTGGAAAAAATAACTGAAACCAATTGCCTCCTATAACCAACAACAAGCTTCCTACACCTCTCAGCTGGAATTTTGGACCACTCTTCTTTTGAAAACTGCTCCAGGTCTCTCAGATTTGAAGGGTGCCATCTTGCAACAGCAATTCTGAGATCTCTCCATAGGTGTTCTATGGGATTTAGATACGGACTCATTGATGGCCACTTTAGAATACTCCAGTGCTTTGTCTCCAACCATTTCTGGGTGCTTTTTGAGGCATGTTTTGGGTCATTGTCCTGCTGAAACACCCATGACCTCTGACACAGACCCAGCTTTCTGACAGTAGGCCCTACATTATGGGCCAAAATCTTTTGATAGTCTCCAGATTTCATGATTCCTTGCACACATTCAATGCACCCAGTGCCAGAGGCAGCAAAACAATCCCGAAACATCCTTGAACCTCCACCATGCTTGACTGTAGGTACTTTGTTCTTTTCTTTGTAGGCCTTTTTCCGTTTTCTGTAAACAGTAGAATGACATGCTTTGCCAAAAAAGCTCTACCTGTCCCAAAACATTCTCCCAGAAGGATTGAGGCTTACTCAGGTACATTTTTTTCAACTGCAGTCTGGCTTTTTTATGCCTCTGTGTCAGAAGTGGGGTTCTCCTCGGTCCCTTCCATAGCGCTTCTTCTCATTCAGATGACGACGTATGCTTCGAGCTTACACTGATGCACCCTGCAGGACAGCCTGAATTTGTGTGGAAGTTGACAGAGGTTGTTGATCCACCATTCGAACTATCCTGCATTGCATTCTTTCATAAATTATTCTCTTCTGTCCACGTCCAGGGAGATTTGCCACAGTGGACACAGGAACTTTAAGATCTCTGGAGATTGACTATTTTTCCACAATTTTGCTTCTTAGGTCCTCAGACCAATTCGGCTCTTCTTTCTCTTCTCCATGCTTAGTGTTGCACACACAGGCACACAACACAAAGGTTGAGCCAACTTTTATACACTTACTGGCTTCAGTTTTGATTTCTATATTGCCAGCACCTGTTACGCGCCAAAGGTGAGTTTAAATGAACATCGCATGCTTCAAATGAAATTATTTACCCACAGTTTTAATAGAGTAATTTTGTCCAGTCCATTTTTTGAGTATTTTGTAAAATTATGTCAAATTTCCCTTTTTTCTTCTGCTTTTTTGTGCTGTTCCAATGCACTTAAAGGTAAGAAACATGTGTATACCAAAACACTTTGCTGGGAGAAATGGTGCATTTTCTGGAAAAGTTCCAGGGGTGCCAATTATTTTGTCCATGACTGTAGAAGCCAAGGCAGTACAACAGGGCTGGTAAACCCAGATGCCCAGTAGAGGTCGGTTGCAGAGGCTTTGTAGCTGCATCAACAACCAAGCTGCTGAAATAGGACAGGCATTACAACAAGCTTTCAGAGCACTGTCAGAGGCTGCCGAACAAAGTAGTAACTGGCTTTGGCTGAAAAGAAAGGACCCCAACTGAAAAGAAAACTGACCAGCTAGAGGGGTAAAAGCAGAGGGGACCGCACCTGGGTTGCCAGGCGTCACCTCGGAGGTGTCGTGAGGAACTGTCTTCCTCCCATTTCAGGTTGTTTTTGATGACAGTGCCTAGGAATTTGAATGACTCCACCTCCTTAACAACAGAGCTCTTGATGGTTAAGAGTTGGAGAGAGGGGGGCTCAACAAGGCACGTTTGTAGAGTGTTTAGATAACAGTTGCCCTTTACAGATGAATGGACAATGTGTGTTAGAAACCTGCTAGCAAAATATATCTGAAATGTACTCATGCAATGCTACACTAGGCTGTTAAAGGGATTAAAGAAAAAATTTGCATTTTGGGAGTACACTTTTTTTTAACCGATAATAGGATGAGGATTGATACCAATCTCATGTTAAACATAATGCTAGAGTCAGGAACAAGGGTTAGCTTAACTTTGCAAAGCCTCTAGACAAGTCACTGCGCCTAGCCAAGAAATTGTCCAGAATGGACTAAACAAGATGTTAATTAATAAGCTTTAGAGGTGCTGGTTGGTGCTTTTCTTTCCTGTTGACCAGAGCTATGCTGGCTGTTTTTTTTTCCGTTTCCAGTCTCTATGCCAATCTAAGATGACCATCTCCTGGCTTTACCTACGTTGTTAGTATTATGTACACGTATTTGTCGAAACTGTTGTAAAAGCTGTTGTACGGAACTGGTGAAGACAATAATTCACTTCTTTTCATCTCATCTCACAGTAGTAGTACCAATGGTGGCAGATTCCTTCACAAGTAAGACCACATTTTCCCTAATGTGTTGTTTTTCTTGTTTTTGCTGTGTGTGTGTGTGTGTGTGTGTGTGTGTGTGTGTGTGTGTGTGCGTTCTTCCCTCAGCTCTCAGCACCTTTGACCCAGCTGTATTTACACTCAATGAAATGCTTAAACAGCAACTTGCCATGACAAGATGTTTCATTGAAAGAGGCCGACATCTTCACTCCAGCCTGGTGCAAAGCCTGGGACCGCCAAACTACAGATACAACATGCTGGAGGACACCAAAGAGGTAAAGCATAGTTCCCCATACACACACGGAACACATTAATATACAGTTGTGAGTAATCCGGAACAGTAGACTTTCCTGCAAAAGGCAAAGAAATGCCTGTTTTATTGCTGATTAATAGCCTAATTGATTGAATATCCAATTTATAATAGAGCAAACATTTTATCACCATATTTATCTCTGCGATACATTTGTTGCACGCAACGTTCCTGCATTCAATAACTGATGTAGCTGATCTGTTATTTAGTGAAGTGGAAAATCAGTCAGTACAGATACATTGAACAGAAACAGTCACAGTTTAAACTTGTTTTACATTCTAAATTCCAATAAATAGTGGCTTTCTGAAACCTGTAGACAATTAACTCTTATCTAAGTTTATCTACAGCATTTTGTAATTTTCTCCACAGTACATTTGCAAGCACAGACCTCCCAAACTGACAATGGAGGAAGCTTTGGAAGAGGTGTTGCAGGAGATTAGAGACTCCCATGTCTGACCACGGTTACCGAATGTCCTGGATTACTGAACAACAGACATTTGCCATGTCATCGTTAAAATAAGTTGTATACATAATTAAAATATATTTTCCTACAATTGGAAGAATTACGGTGGTTGTCTATTTAAAAAAAAAAAAAAACTGCACAAACTTTCCCCCTTTGCAGTTATGCAGTGGGTCGCTGTTTTGGTCACAAGGACCATTTTCAAGGCAAGTTATAGAGAAAGTTGAAAGGTACTTACTAACTTTGACCAAATAATGGGGCTATACCAAATACAATTTTTTAAGCTTCAGAGCTTTTTTTTTTTCTTAAACAAATATTCAAATCCCAAAATAGAACATCAAATCGCTACCTATTGAACAAAAAATTGTAATATTTGGATCCAGCCCTACAAAATAAACCAATGCAGAGGTGACAAGTATAGAGTCACAAAATGCTATTGCCTGCTCACAAGATACTTTGTTCCTACGTTTTAATTAACCCGTTCTCATGTTTTGATTAACTCGTGGCCACAAGATATGTGTACAGTTGTGTTCAGAATAATAGCAGTGTGTTAAGTGAATAATGATCAAAATCCTTAGACTAGCTTTAATTATATAATATCAATGCATCCACACACATTCACATAATTAGGCTGTTCAAAAAGAAAAATAGCTTTAAAAATAGTTTTGCAGTTTTCTTTTCAAACTCAAAAAACTAAAACTGAAAAATTGTCCTAAGGGTTTACTTTGCTTTAAATTACTGCACTAATATTAAGTTGCATAACCATTATTTCTGATAACTGCTTCACATCTGTGTTGCATGGATTGGAACAGAACTCACAGGTAACTAAGTCTTCTTTGATTTTTCTGGAGCTGATCATTGGTTGAGCCTTTTCCATTTCGGCTATTCTTTGATCCATTTAAATGGTAGTTGACTGTTTTGTCCCACGTCGTTCAGGCTTTGGATGCCATTTCAAGGCATGTGAAATTATTTTGTCTGTGCAGCCTATCATTTCCTGCCCTTTATATGTTTTCCCTCTCAAGTCAACGTTTTAATCAAAGGGCAGTGTTTTCAGAGCAATGTCTGGAACAACCCATTTTGCTGAGTATTTCAGTGTGAAGTCCACAATGACCAGCATGCACAACATTTGCTTCCTTCCTTCCTTAAATATGGGCCATAATTGACACCTGTTTCTTCACAGAATCAATCACTTCACTAATTGAACACAACACTGGAATTATTTTGAACGTGCCCCTTTAATTACAGATTAAATTACACAGAATGATTAGCATGCATGACTGTTGGGTCTGTTGGTTTTCTATGACTCTACAACACTTACTAGTAACTTATTTGACATGTAGAAATATCAATTCTACCAAAAAATAAGATTTATGAGGTTAGTGATGTTGGACTGCTCTTATTTTGAACACAACTGTAAAACGACCCAGCACAATGGAACAGCATTTCACCCTAAAGCATGGAGTACACAGCGCCTGCTCCAGCCACCACCTGTGTATTGTCAGCTACTTGGTGATATGTGCATAGAGACTTGTAGATTTTATTAAACTGGGAATAAGTTACCGAAACATGTTTTTTTTTTTTTCAATTCCTGGATGCTTATGTTTATTTGAAATCAGTGACAATATTATTAATAATACATTTTATTTAAAGGCGCCTTTCTCTGCATTCAAGGACACCGTACAGGGATACATAAGAAATTTAAAAACAGCAAAAAAAGTAAAGTATACAACAATAACAGACAAAGGCAGAGCAATGGACATTAAGTGGAATAGGCAGTTTTAAACAGATGTGAGTTGCGATTTGAAATGGGGGGGGGGGGGGGGGGGGGGGGGGGGGGGGGGGGATGAATCAATGTTTCAAAGTTGGGGTGATAATGAATTCCAGAGACGGGGAGCAAAGCTCTGCTCCTCATGGTGGTGATACGGGCAGAGGGGACAGAGAGGTGTATGGAGGAAGAGGATCTGAGGGAGCGAGAGGGAGTTGAATGCTGGATGAGATCCAACGAATAGGTTGTGGATGGACTTGAATGCAAACTTTGAAAAACTTAACCTACATATTTTAGTTTTATCGCTTTTCTGTGTTGTAGTTTGTAGACAGTCCCTAAGCTTTCTAACTGCCTCTCAACAAAGGAACTGAACAGAGCTGAATTCGCACAATTTTCATGCCTTTCTGTCACATCTACAGCAGCCAGATTCACTGTGTTCAGTCAGAAGAAATCACGTCACGTGGGTAGGCCCTTTTAAAGAGATTTTGAACATGTTTAGAGGCTAAAAACCAGTGATGGGAATAATGGCGTTACTTCTTTCGGTAATGAGTAATCTAATTGATTACTCTTGAGTAAGTCACACTTCTACTGAAGAAATTCTAGTTCTACTTATATTGTAGTTTTTATATGTAATTTTAGATGGACAACACAAACAATTAAAAATCTTAGACATAAACCTCACCATCTGCGTTACAGTATTAAACAATGTATTTAACTACTAATTTATACTTGTCACATTGTACACCACATTGTTCAACAAGGGTTCATTTATGAATATCAACCGTTTAAATAAAGACACCTGCAAGTGAAGTAACAAAATATTTATTTTAAAAATATGTACGTAGAATGTATGCAGGAATACTTGATTTTCCATTGTTCATCACGAGGAGCAGGATTTGACATAATCTGAAGACAAATACTTATTAGTGATGTAGAGGGTGGTATTGAGGATGTTAAAGGCACAAATTTAGTTTGGAGTCTGAGTCGTCAGTAGAGGTCGTTAAAAGGGTAGTGAGGATGCCCTGCATCTCTGGGAACACGTTCTCCTTCCACCTGCAACATCCAGACCAAAGTTAAAAAGTCTGCTTTTCCACTACACACTTGCTGCTTTTGCCTTTCCCCAAACTGTATGAGAAGGGAATTGAAAAAAATGCAGACTTTGTGGGCGGATACTGACATTTTTTTTTAAACCAATGCTAACATCCAAGGCTTTGGAATTTAACCTTTTAACCCTTTACCAGAATAAAAACGCTTTAGAAAGAGAAAATTACCACCTATTAAAATCATTCTTAGACCAGGACTTGCTCTTTTAATAGCACAGGCTCCACTATTTTTTCTCTTATAATTGAGCTCGATTGGATGTAAAGTTTTCCAGTAGACTTGAAAGATTAAATATAACATTATCAATACAAATTAATTACAAAGAGTCCACTTACTTGGATCATTGGTACAATGTACCGCCAGCCTTTGTGCAGGGCTGTAATACTTTTAGTTTCCTCTTCTTCAAGGAGAAAGTCAAACACCTAACATCGAAAATGACAATCAATACAACAAACTATACATACATACAACATACATACTATGGTAAACTAGTTGAACCACAGTTTAATACATACTGTATGTGCATAGTTTTTTTTTTCAGCATAATTAGCTATTGAGTGCTTGGAAACTTTACATTAAAATGTAATTAAATCTTGAGTAGGCCATATTTGTTAGCCTTGTTTGGCAAAACATCCACAATCTTCCAGCATATTGTGTGTAAAACAGTGCCTATTTGGCACTGTTTTAAAGCTTTACAAAATCTATCCCAGGACAGGAGATGTAGGCAAATCACAGGTCATTTCAGAGAGCCAGGGCATTCCTATTGGCTGCACTACAAATCCAGATGCACATCCCAGTCCCTTCTGGGAAAGTTCTGCTGACCGTAGCCAAAATTGTCACGGCTGCAGCTAATTCAAGTTCATGTTTATGTAGCTAGCTGGAGCTTTGAATCATAGTAAGTAATTCCAAATGGCTTTTTTTTTTTTTAATTGCTATATAACAGCATTGGGATAAAATGAATGACTAGTACTCAAACAGGTTACTGAAGGAAGTCCGTAAATTTGCCCAAACTTGTCTGATAGAAAGGGCTGGATAGAGATGGGAGAGGGAGAGCAGCAGAAGGTGGTCTCACTTTACTTCAAATTCTGGAGTCTATTTTGCATTTTAGCCTCATGATTTGGAAATGAATTGCTATGACTAAAGTTTTACACTACCTGAATGTTCTCTTTAATACGGGACTTTGTCACACTTTTGGGGATTGTTACCACTCCTCTTTGTGTCTGCCACCTGCAAATATAACAAACTTTTGTTGAAATGTGCAATCACTGAAGCCTTTCTTAACCATACCAGTGTATATTTTAGACCTTTTACTACAAATCAAGTACACCATGTGTAGACAAATAAAAGCAATATGCACTTGCTCAGAACAATTTGGAAAATGACCAGTAGTAAAGTACACACATGATTTTTTTAGTTGGCTACAACATGCAAAAAATAACAAGATAGCCACATCAGTTTTACTGTATATGCTAATAACCCAGTAAGATCTTATATTTAAAGAAATCTAATCTCTAATATAGCCTGTGAGATAATATTTGTTTGATAAAAATAGAAGGAAAAAGTACATTGCAATCTAATCAGTTAAGTGAATAGTAAAATCACCTCAGGATAATTTGAGCAGGGGACTTTTTGTATTTCTCTGCTAGTGCAGCAATCACAGGCTCCTGAAGCAGAACTGGTTCATCTGGATGTTTCCAAGCCCGGTCAGGAGAGCCCAGGGGGCTGTAGGCTGTCATCACCAGGCCCCGGTCATGACAGTGGGCCAGCAGCTCTACCTGAGCTAAGTAAGGGTGACTCTCTACCTGCCCAATAAGAACACATACTAGTGTTTTCTGTAGCTTTCGGAAAACCAAACTGGAGACATGCAACAGAGGTGTTCACACTTAACCTCATCACAAGCACTCTCTACCTGTAGGACAGTGGGTTTAATTCTGGCAATTGACAGGACATCATCTATCTGCCTACTGTTGAAGTTGGACAAGCCGATGGATCTGACAAGGCCCTTCTCCACCAGCTTCTCCATGGCAGCCCATGTCAGCTTGTAGTCTATATCATCATACAGCAAGGTACCGTCCTCCTTTTTGGGGAAAGGAACATTTCCTTGTCTAGGAGATACAAAATGAGAACACAATTTAAAAGAAAGATGAAATGCAACCAATGACAGACTGAAGTGGAAAACCAGTAAAATTGTAGTTTTGCTTTCATTTATTTCCTTAAGAAAATACTAAAATTCGTGTCAAAAATATTTTTAAATACTGTCCACAATGAAAGTAACCCATTTTGTTGTCTTTGGATAAAGATTTAGTAAGTTAATTCGCTCGTTATGTCAAGAAAAGGTGGTGTTCTCAGAATAACGAGTTAATCATCTAATTTTACAACCTTTTGTAGAGGTTGAGCTTACTGGAAGGCATAGGGCCAGTGGATGAGGTAGAGGTCCAGGTACTCCAGCTTCAGGTCCTTCAGAGTCTTCAGGAGAGCTGGCTCCACAGCCTCTTGGTGATGGCAGGTATTCCACAGCTTGGATGTGATGAACACATCCTCTCTTCTCAGGGCCTGGTGAGAAGACAACATGTTGTACATTGTTTGACATGTTTTGAGTTTTTACTGCAATTTGGTGAAGCTGTTTTACCTTGCAAGGGCCAAATGTTTCATGCAGGGCTTCTCCGATTTCAACTTCATTTCCATAGATGGCTGCACAGTCAATATGGCGAAAGCCAGCCTCCAATGCCCAAATAACTGCTTGTTTCACCTGTGACAGTGGGAAAAATAGGACAACTGTTGGTTAGCAAAATGTACATTACATAAACCTCTGTCAATGTATTAACTACAGCATTGGATTCTTTTAGCCAATTGGGAAAGCAATATGTCCAATATTGACATAACTTTTATAAATTTTATTATTGCAAGATTTGTTAGTAAAAATATGCCAATTTACACATCCAGCAACATTAGTATTTCTTCATGTGTCATTGGTATGTATTCAAGTCATGTGTTTTTACGTCTGAAAATACAGGTAAAATTTACTCTCCTTTAGCTCTGTTTTGTCTGTAAGGAAATATCTAGCTGTATACCTGCTTAATGTTTCCTTATTTTTGTCTGCTAGCTGCTAACTTTTTCTGCTGTTTGCTAAGCAAATAGTGTGCAGGGGGTTTATCAAGAGACTTTCTCACTTAAAACTGCTGCCTGATGCTAATAGAACAGAGGTTAATAAGCAGTGAGGCTTAAACAAAAAAGTAGCAGGCCTATAAACCAAAATGAGTTATTAGAGGCTAACATACTCTGCAAAACTCACAGAAGCTGCAAAATCTACTAATACATGAGGAGAAATGAAACTCGTAGTTAGAGACAGACAACAACTGTTTTATATGTATCTGTTATAGAGAAATCATGTAAAAAAAAAAAATTTTTCAATCAAAATTTTTAAGGAGGATGTAAGAGTAGTCTCTACCTTTCCTGGCTCACTTTTCCATGTCCCTAGTCCAAGCAGGGGCATCTTCCGCCCTGTGTTAAGAACTGCAAAGTCATTCATGCCTCTCAGAAGCACCTTGAAAGGTAAAGGAGAGCATGATTCAGTCAGTGAGGTGAGCTGAGCTGAGCTGCTTGGCTCACTCAGATGTATGTGAAAAATACTCCTATTAGCCTGCTTCAGCTATATTTTGGCTATGGCACTGGATATATTTGTTGTATACTGTTTCGCAAACTGTAATAGGAAAATGCAACAAGCAAACAGTGGCAAAGGGTGCCGCATGGTAAAACTTTAAGGACTCGAAGAGCCCGGACCTCCCCCAAAGACTAGCCCCATCTCGCAATGTTAACAAAAGTAAAAAAAAAAAAAAATGTGTATCTCTCACTCGATCCTGATTTGTTGTGCCGCTTCGCTCGGCAGATTATCTACGTGTGTCGAACGAATGCCACTTGCTTGCTACTGTCCTGGCATCTGCCGCAGTCTTGGAAGTTTTCACACAGGTCAGACGCCATACCGCTGAGATGCCAGTGCCACTTGGAAGATCTAGGTCGTGCTGTCTTTTTTAGGGTCCAATTCAGGCACTGCTTTCAATCGGCAGTAAACAGGACACACCTAACGGTATTTGTTCTCGTGGTTACGACAGTCGCGTACTATATTCTTTCTAGAAATACAATAATGTTTAAGCCTCTGGTAACATTATGCTGTTTTAAGATTTTCCATCTGGTCATTAGTGTTGACGTCCGCTAATATTCTTGAGCTAGCAAACTGTCCATCCGCTCAGCCCTAGTCAGAATAACGTTATCTGCAAGCTAGCAATAGCTTCTCCTGAAATAGACTCTCGCACTTGACTTAGCGTTACTTACGTTATCCTTTTTTTATTTGGAATCTAATGTTATTTTCAAAGTTTTCGACTTACCCTCCCGCTTGCCATTGTCAAAACATAAACGACGGAACATCTGCTTTAGGACCTAACATTTGATGACTGCATGGTCGGTTCAGAGAATTTACATAACATTAGCTAGCTGGTCATCAGCGGTTCTCTCCACAGTTTAAGTCACCAACTTACTGTTTCAAGATTTAAAAAAACAACAACTTGCGACTTCGAACAAGGATTCTTGTACCAAGAGATCCCCTTGTTCTGGACGGAGACCAGTGAAGAAAAATAGAAGCACTTTTCCGGTGATGGCTAGGCTTTACTGCGCAGCCTCCAACTGAGCTTGACGACGTAGTTGTGACGTGGGCAACGTGTCTGAAAGTTGTAACCTACGTTCACACTATATACTACATATACTACTACTATATATCTATGGTTCACACCGCCACCGACTTGTGCGTCTAAAGATACCGTAAGTCATTCATTTTCAATGGAAAACGGCTTCTCTCAGCTGCAAGGAGCGGCAAATCTGTCGGCGTCGCCTTGTGGGCGTTTTGAGCGTGTTGAGCGTAAATCAGAAAGTTGAAATTTTTCACATGAAAAACATGAGAAAACACGACACCTTCACTTTACATACAATTCGCTGTAGTATCTCTCAAGTGACATGCTAATGGAAATATGCTACTGTTAGCTTAACTTGCAAACTTGTATTCTCTAATCTCAGCAAAACTACAAAACGGTAAACAACAACGTAACTCAGACTACAGATAGTTGTAACATAAATGAAGTGTAAAACTAACATACATTGTGCCTCTAACAGCCAGGTGCTAAACAATATTATTATATGCCTTCGTTCGACCGCTTTTTCGTTTTCGTTTTGTGGCCGTACATTTACTTCCGGTGGTCAGAACTTTCAAAATAAAAGCACGAGCGTCAGAAAATGACAACCAGAGAAGCACTATTTGGGCTATTTACAGGACCAGTTAAAAACAACGAGGCATGGCAAGTAGCCGAGATAGTTGGTGTGTCCGTCGAGTAGGCAAAATGCGTGTTGATGATTCATAATCTTTTAAATGAGGGAAATGAGCAGTGCGCCTTTTCATGGTAGTCTGGTACAATCTGTTTGGCAGATCAATTTACCCTTATTAAATGCGCAAAAGTAATAAAAGTAGAAGCATTTTAGTGATATGCACTTAATGAGTTGTGTCAAACGGGAGGTTTACGACTACAACATCTGGCCCACCATAAAGTTACCGCCAGTTTTTTTTATTCATTCTTTCGGCATTTCATGTCATCTCCATTCCACTGTTCATTGTAGGTTTAAACGGTTTCAGACAGATACTCAAAAAATCAACACCCCCCCCCCCCCTGCATAGCAGCAGCATATGATTAAACACGAGATATTATAGTGCAGTGATTGCTATGGATTTAAAATTTCCTGTAGAAAAAAAACGTTTATCATGCTAGTTCCTTGATTAATAGGTAACTGATATTGTCACCCTAGTGGACAGTTATAATGCCAGCCTCAAAGCATGCTATAGCAACTCTGACAAAGTTAAGCTTACGAGATAGAAACATAGGTCTTCATGTAAAGTAGCTGCTCTGTGATGTTAAATATTCACATTGCTTATGTTTTTTCTGTTGTCTGTTAACTAGCTGATGATTTCAAAAAGAAATGGAAGAGCTCGAGGGACATGTTCAGGAAGGAAAGAAAGAAGGAAAAAGATAGGCAAAAGGAGTGGCGCGGGTGCAAGCAGTGTCCAGCCATGGCCGTACAGTGCGGTCATGTCCACTAATATGGGTGGAGGGGAAGTCATAGATTACAGTGGACACTGGCCAGAGAACAGTGATACTGCCATGGCCGGGCACAGTCAGGCACAAGAGCAGACACCACAGGTTCAGGCACAAGAGCAGACACCACAGCTTCAGGCACAAGAGCAGGCACAACAGCTTCAGGCATCAGACAACACACCAGTGCAGAGAGCAAGCCAGCCCACCCAGAGAAGGAAGAGGCCCCACACCTCTGACTTTGAGAAGAGACTACTCACAGCATTGGAGGCTGTGAGCAACAGACCGGTACCTGTCCCCAGCCCGTCTCCTCCTCCTCCTCAGCCTCCTCCTGAAGATAGTGATAGCTTTTTTTTTTTAAAGCCTGCAGGAAGACTTCAAAACACTGTCTTTGAGAACAAGGCAGGATCTCAAGTTTGAGATGCATCGCCTGGTGTATGAGGGTATGAGTGTCGTGAGGTTGACCCTTGGGCTGAGGGGAACGGGGTGCAGCTGACAACACTGTGAGGGTTGTTAGTAAGCTTGTTACCCTCGCAGTGCTGTCAGCTGCCCCCTGTTCTCTCTCCCTCATATGCACGTGCACATACACAGTATCATTCACACAATACACATAATACAAGTTAATAATAATAATAATAATAAAAATAATAAAAGATAATAATAATAATAAAAGTTAATAATAATAATAAAAAGTTTATAATAAGAAGAAGATCTGCAGTGAGGAACGGGGTGCATCATCAAAATAAAAGTGACAATTTAAATAAAGTTACGTTGTGAATTGTATTTTTTTCCAATAAATATTGTAAAATATTTTCAACATTCATGGTTGTGTGTTTATTATTTTTAAATCCATGTTATATAGTTTAAAATTGTACAGGTGCTTAGCTATGGGAACTATGCTTTTTATGTAATTGGTGGCTCTTAAAAGAGCCGTTTGAAGCACTAGGCTTATACTCCGGGTTGCCAGCTGACAGCTCCCTCAGTGGAGAAATAGGATGTATGTGTCTTCCGGACACGGATGGCCTCTCGTGTGGAGTTGTTGCTGCCCACCCCAGTTACTGCCTGTAGGCCAGCAACTTCACTGTCCGCAGCTGGTGGTGGTATAGTCGCCCTGGTTGGCGTCTTGGAGGTCCTCCTCAGGAAATTATGCAGGACACAGGTAGCTTTCACATAGACGTCCACATTTGCAGGGCTGACCCCAATGACTCCTCTGTACATACGCCATTGAGATGTGAGAATACCAAAGGTATTTTCAACAATCAGCTTAGCATGTGACAGCCTGAAGCTGAATACTCTGCGTCTGCCAGAGTGGTTGGAGCTGGGAAAAGGCCGCATGAGGTTGTGGCGCAGTGGGAAAGCCTCATCCGCAACAAAAACATGTGGCTGCGGTCCTAGATGTTCAGCTCCCGGCAGCAGAGCATCCTGGGGCAGGCACCGTCCAGCAGTGCCCAGCCGAAAGTGGGGTTGGCCAGGACACCGCCATCACTCGTCCACCCGTAGCTGCCCACATCCACTACCCGAAAGCAGTATTGGGCATCTACTACTGCCAGAAGCGCAACTGAATAAGTCCACTTGTAATTAAAATACATGGACCCTGAATTGTCGGGAGCCTTAATTACCACATGTTTCCCATCAATGGATCCAAGGCAGTTGGGAAAAGCCCTCTGCAATGCTCAGCCAATCCTCTGTGGTGGGCACTGGCATGTACTCTTTTACCATGGAGTCCCATATGGCCCTGCAGACCTGGGGGACAATGTTGGACACAGTGCTCACTCCCATATGATAGCTGGCAGCAATAGAGCGATAGGAGTCCCCTGTGGACAAGAACCGCAGGCAAATAGCCAGACGCTCAGCAGGACATATTGCACGGTAGTTATTGGTGCTATTCATCATAATGAGCGGCCCTTCTTTGGACAGTACGCTGTCAAACTGCTCCGTGTCCAGCCTGAATTGCCGCTGGAACCTCTCGTCATCAAGCCGCAGTTGCTGCAACAGCCTGTGATACTCTCCGAATTGATAACGGTCCTGGAGGGTGTCGTGAACCCAAAATCTCCGAGTACGACGTCTTCTCCGCAAATACAACACAGAAGCAGCACCAAACACAACTACTTCGCGAGGATCCATAATTATCCAATGATACACAGAGGACAAGCGCGAAATATTTACGAAAGTGGGAATGGAATTAAGTTGCTCACAACACCGATTTGACCAATTGCGCTGTACGAAGAGGAAGCTAGCTAAGTTTCAAGTGGACAGATCCCTGATGACATTGTTTTATAAATCTTTTATTGAGTCTATCTTTACCTTTTCATGTATTTGCTGGTATGCTTCTCTGAATTTAAAAATGAAAAACAAATTAGCAACGGTAATTAAAGTTAGCAGCAAAATCATTGGGATTCAGCAGATGACACCAACTGATCTGTACAACAGACATGCTTAAAAAGGCAGAATCCATTATGTCCGATAGTTCTCACTCCCTAAATGTAGCATTTAATTTGCTGCCTTATGGTTCCCGTTTCAGTCAGCCACCAGCCAAAACTAATAGGTACAAATTCTCCTTCGTCCCCTCTGCTATCTCTCTGCTTAACTCTGGAAAGACTAGGTAACGTCGGCACATAAGGTACACTGGGGTTTAAACTTTTAAGGTTGTGGCATTTATTTTTGCCATTTGGTTTGATACTGTATTTTAATTGATGTTGTCGTCTTTGTTGTCATGTACTGTGTGTCAATCTTTTGCTACTGCAGCAAAATGAATCGCCCCTTGGGGACAAATAAAGGTTTTTGAATTTGAACTTGAACGCCGACACGTCAGAGTGGCTAAAGCGTCTGAAAGCTTCCCCGTAGTTTTTGACAAGCGTCCTTGGCGGGCCGACCAGAGCTTTTTTGCAGCTCAAGTCGGTGGCGGTGTGAACGTACGGTTAGCCTATTTTTACAAAAACGTCTGCCACGGAGCCATACTGTGAGGTACAAGATAATGGAGCCTTTTATACATTGTCATGTTTCTTTAGAAATAAACAACGGACAAATAGTCTCCAAAACGCTTCAGATGTAAAGTTTACTTTGAAAGTGGCACCAAAATTAATGCCAACTGCAGGTGATGGCTTTGTAGCTTAAAAATGGCACTATGGGAGCTGTCTGTACCATTGACTGTATATTTTTGATGGACAGAGCATCCGGTTCGGCAAAGTGCAACAACTGCGGAAGAAACTTAAACCTGCATTCTATCTGAATTCCTGCAGAGGGTTTTTAGAGATGTATTACCTCAGTAAACATCTTCATAATGAGTTTGTGGTCTTGATCGCTAGTTTTAAGTATTCTGCAACACAAAATGATGATCATTTTTTAAATTACGGTCTCGTTGATTTTAAAATCGGCGATAAAGCCGGGGGTGTTTTAGGGCGTGGCTATGATGTGATTGACAGTTCTCGGCCTGTCAGTCAGGATAGAGTGTTAGCAAAGCTTGTCCATGGTTCAAAAACTTAATTTTTGGGGGTTGACTATGTTTCATCGCTGTGGCTGTGACACTTAGGTCGGATAATAATGTCTTCTTAGCGGTCGGTTGCACGGCATGACACTCAGTAATTGGCAGTTCAGTTTTTCCGGTAAGTAAAATTATATTTTGTTTTAATACAGTTTTTTGTTAGCCAACGATAAATATTTTAACTGTTATCCATTGTATTTGATGGTGTTGGATATCGCAAAACTGAATATATTACGAAAAGTAGGCAGTATTTACAGCGTTTCCTTTTTTCCCCCACAATGCATTGCATGATGTCACATTGGGGAGCAAACAGAGTAGCCTGCGTTGTATTTGCTACTGGTCTGGCCTAATGTGGCTTCTGGTCTTTTAATATTAACAGTCTATGGTGTCAACCGATAATACTATTGGAAGGAAAGTGAAACACAGCTGGGATGGGGATGTTGTTTGGCTTTCACAAGTTTAGACAGCTAGCTAACGCTGCCGGACCTTAGCACAACAGCGTTAGCCTAGCCTGCTAGGTAAATATTACGACTGCCTTTGGTGTTGCCTATTGTGATGGCCACAGCCATGGCCACACAATCAGCGTAAGAGCAGTAACCTCATGCACTTATATTTTCCCTTAGGTTTAGTTGATATGATTTTGTGTATACATCTTCATTGTTGCAACCATTTATTCAGTTAAAAATAACTTACAGGACACTTGTTTCATGTTACATGTATCATACTTTATTTGATTTAGAAGAAAGTATCTTTTAGCAAGCGCACATTATTAGTTACTTTTTGATGGTCAAACTGTTATATAACCAGTTTTCTTTTGAGCTTACCAGTTGGAGTCCACACCTGGG
>NC_048415.1:22289658-22290722 GCF_013103735.1 Etheostoma cragini
TCTTCTGTAATACAGAGACCATATTATTTGTACTGATTGCAAAATATGTGATTTGAAATATGTGAAAAAATGTAGCCTATAATTAAGGTCTTACCATTGCTTGAAGAATCTGTCATGAACCTCCTTGGGCCTCGGCGCTGCCTTTTTTGGACACTTGCTTCCTCTTCTGTCTCGATGCTGGACGTGTCCATCAGCCACCAACACCAGTCCACAGCTTTGGCGTAGGAATCTATGTTAAGAGAACATCTGTGATCCAGTAGCACGGAAAAGAAAAGCATTTCCATTCAGAGAAAATTATTTACATATAGTATAGCAGCAATAGGTTACCTGTACACAGCCATATTTTTTTAACTGGATATTTGGCCCAGCTGCTGTTGGGCAATCCATCCGCTGTGCCATGCGGGTAACGGGTGTCCTCGTGGCTATGAAAAAACAAATGCTGTTAGTTTTGTTGTTATACATTATCTACTATGTGAACAACATAAGTGAGTCTTCTTACCTCTCATTTGCGTCTCCATGGCTGAGCCACCGCCCTGTTTTTGTGATGATGTTCTGCTGTTAAGAACAACAAAAAAGGTAAAGTTTCTCTTAAGTTCCTTGTCATGCTATTGTATTTAATTGGGAAAATTCAAAGCCATTGTACAGGCTGGGTTCCTGTGTGGCGTCCTGTATTACATCCCTTGCTGTATCCCTCACTCAGCTTGCTGATAACTGCCTGAACTGCAAGATGGCCGCAGGTCGACGTGCCTAAAAGGGACTTTGATTGTACTGGCTTTACTTATGTACTTTACACTACAACTAATTAAAAAAAGGACCGGAAAAAATGATCTTATTTGTAGCAAAAACGCAAGCATGTTAAAACGATGACACAAAACATACAATGGAACAACGCAGACACGTCGTGCAAAGCAGCAAGCAAAGTGAAAGACGTAATCACTCCATCTAAAGCCCAACTCTGGCCTCGCCTTTTTGAATGGGGGGGCTACGGGCCTTCTATGATAGCATCCAAATCAACATTTTTAAAACACTAAGAAGGCTCGATACAGCATGAGACTTTACTCCAA
>NC_048415.1:22290822-22298314 GCF_013103735.1 Etheostoma cragini
AACTATTTTTGGGAAATAAACTCTTACTTTTTAAATTTCTCTTGTGACTCCTCATGCTTAACTGCTTGGTCCCTCACACCTATATATGCGTCCATGTTGTCAACATCATACATGTGGCATTAGTGCATCTTTTGTACCATAATTGCCAAACAGTAAAAATGGCCGCCATGCCACTCCCACACCGTTTGACAAAAAGTTTTTATTTAATAACTTTTCATCGTTGACGTCTCAAGATGACTCAGACTGAATTTGAAGTCGATCTGATGAAATCCGTAGGAGGACTCCGTTAAAATATAGCAACTTGTCTTTTAGGCCTACTTCCTGTTGCCACTAGGGGGTGCTATGACTTTGAGCCAATATCGGCGAGTAGATGTCGTCGGGGGCGGACTTTGATGAATCCTGAAAAGTTTCAAGCAGATACACAGGTACACTGTAGTTACATTCACTTTCTCCTTTATCGCTAAACAATCTAAATGGCCGCAATGCCACGCCCACACCGTATGATGAAAAGTTTTTCTTTTAATACATTTTCATCGTTAAGGTCTTAAGATGACACAGGGGAATGAATTTGAAGTCGATCTGATGAAATCTTCCCATTGGTGATGTTTGACCCGCCCCCCTATTATGCGGCCACGCACCCTTTCACAGATAATGAACTGTATGACGTGCAGTCTTGTGTGACGTGTCATTGAACTAAGCAAAGACTTCCTTTTTAATTGGTGATGTTTGACCTGCCCCCCTATGATGCGGCCACGCCCCATTCACAGAAATGACGTGTATGATGTATTGTGTGGTGTGAGGTTTCGTTGAATTCAGCGGGGAGTTCCTTTTTTATTGGTGATGTTTGACCTGCCCCCTTATGATGCGGCCACGCCCCCTTTCACGGATAATGAACTGTATGACTTGAACTCAGCAGGGAGTTCCCTTTTCATGGGGACGACTTTCAGTGTCTGAGTGACGCACAACTGTGCGGTCGCAAGGAGAGGCGTCCGCCAGTAACCCCGACACGCGCAGGTTAGCGAGGGCCAGATCATCGCTGCTTGCAGCTTTAATTTCAAATTGAAATTGACATTAACAAAAAAAATACATAAACCAAACACTTAAGATTTTTAAAAATGTATGTATTAAATAATATAGTTTACCCTTTACAAGTGTAAATTCCACACATAAAACACTGCTGTGGGTTAAGATAAAGGCAAATTTAACTGTCACAAGACATGTCTGCATAATAATGAGGTTGTTGAATCTCCAGTGCCACACTGTTATTGCCACATTGTTAGTACCACGCTGTTAACTGCAGTAGAAATGGTTGACATTACAAACCACAATATAAAAATACAGCTTAACATATAAAGCTTATAGCAGTTGTGCTATCATGCCTGGATACTGCAGGTGGAGATGCTGCAGTTTCTCGTTCATTCCTGCGACGAGGTTACCGCCCTTGACATCTCCCAGCTCATTCCCGCCACAGTAAATAAGGAGGACGTCCAGGACAGCTCTTCCTTGTAGGGACTGGTAAAAGAAAGGGAGAAGTCTCTTCCACCGCAGCCCAGCCAAACCAATAGATGCAGATATCCTTAATACCAAGGTTGTTCCCCGTGGTCTTTGCTGCTCTCTCTGCCCAACGCCGGACGTAGCTGTCTCCAATGATCCAGACTGTTGGATGGGAAAACGCAGTGTAATAGCAAGAAAAGTAGAATATTTTAAGCTATAGAGAAAAAGGATAAAAGAACAGCATTCTTAATAACACACTATTTGAAAATGCATTCGGGGGGTGAACATGCCGTCGTGGCTCTCAGCGCTCATATTTCTGAAAGAATGAAAGAATCATCAATTTCCATTTGAGCCCCTCATAGTTGAATATCTATGCACACTAGCATGTAGCTGTACTTCCTTAATTATCTAGGAGAATACACATGAATCAACAACAGTCCATTGTTCTTTAGTGTAACTGTAACTTAGTTAAATTAGCTTATTTCTGCTAACATTAGCTCTTAATAACATGTCAAGGTTAAATGCACCGACTAGATTGCAAGATGGCGCCGCAGATGGCGGCCTCTGGACTATGCTCCATTGTGCAACAATGGTCCAAAGAAAAATTCCTCGTATGTGTCCTCATACCTGGCGAAAAAAGCTGATTCTATAGACTGACAGGGCAAACAGTAGCACATTATCGGTGCATTATGGTTATTACAGTTAACCCAAACATTATAAGAAACTTGGGTATACATTAGGGTGACCAGAAGTCCCCGGTTTCCAGGGACAGTCCCCGATTTTGGCGACCTGTCCCCGGCTGGATCTGTCCCTGAAATGTCCTTGGTTTTCACTGTGACTGACAGACCCGAAATTGGAATGAAAGAAAGAAAATACTGACAAAACGTAGCCAATGGTCACACACCCTACACCCGCAGGCTCAAGGCAGCCAGAGCCAGCGGTGCTCAGAGATGTTTTAGAAGCCGTATTTTACGATGCTAAAATCACTGATTATTTACATGGAGTCTGGTGGGTTTAACGAACGCAATTTCGCGGACTTAAAAAAGATCTTAATCTTTAACAGAAAGGTCAACCTCCTTAGAAATCCTTTCAATGATGTTGTCAGACAATTAGAATATTAATCTGAGTCTGTCAGCAGCAAAACAAGCACTTTTATGAACGTAAGTACAAGCTAGAAAATTATCCTATTAACTTACAGTAGGGGTGGGCGGATCGATCTAAATATCGATAGTATCGATGCCAACGCTGGTATTGGTATTTGATCGATACAACTGTAATTGAATCGATATTTTAATTTAGATATCTCTCCTCTACGTTCACTATACTTTGCTTGTGTCTTCCACCGTCCTGAGCAAACGCCGCTTTCACATCTTGGCCCACATTGCTCCTCCTCCCCCTCTTGCTCCTCTGTGATTCGTTGTTGTGTCGTCACGTGACTCACTGACACAATGCGCAGAGGAGCAGCGAGACTGATAGCACATTGAATGAGAGATCAGGATGGCCTAATAACTAATAATTTTGTGCACTTCAATACATTATTAAAAAAATATTGCCTAAAGAATTGATCATTCATTCACCTCAGAAATAATGAAATGCTCTCCCCTACACAAAAGTATTTTTTTAAGTTAAAAGTATCGTATTGGTATCGGCAATAAGGAACCTATATGTATTTGGTATCGGATCAATACCAAATTTTGCAGTATTGCCCACCACTAACTTACAGTGTGTTGTAAAATGGTGCTGCTTCTCCTTTAAGAGAACTGTGTGCGTGTGGGGAGAGAGAGAAAGAGCGGGAGCGGGAGCTGAGTTGCGACCAGAGCAGAGTGTTTGAAATAAAACTCCAAACTAAAGCCAAGCTCATAATTTTTGCACACAAGAAACAGGATTTTAACCCCGACGCTACTACCTTACAACGTCGGCCCTGGAGGACAAGTCTCCCCTGGTTTTCTGACCACGGTCGGAAAAGAAACAATCAGAAAAGGTTAACACTGGCGACCACGAAGGGGCCGAGAGAGAAAGAACAACAAGTGCAGCGGTGGTGAGCTTAAAGTGACAATAACCGGTGAGATAAACCGGAGGAATTAGCATAATATCGCCTGTTTCCCCTTCACTGAAAAGAAAGTATCCAAGATGGCAGCCTCCGGTCAGCGCCTCGCGGATAAAAGTAAACACAATATGTTCGGAAAAGTGACCAGCCACTCCAACCCTTTCATTTCAATGACTGCCGTGGATGAAATGGAAATAAAAACCGAATATATGACCAAAAGAAACGAAAATGGAAGACAAAACAACCCATTCTTCCTGGGAGAAAAGACTGATACATTAACACCGAGTGCAATTGACACATGCTATATCCCCATACAGCCATTGAAGTTACTAGACAATAACCCATTCAAAGATGATCTGTTAAGACAGTGGTTCTCAACCGGTGGGGCTGTGAACCCCCACGGGGCAATCGTCCACAGGAATCCACGGTCAGATCAGTGGGACTACAGCCGCCTGGTGGAGGAAGTCAATACTGCTTATGGCCCTTCTTCAGAGCACGCTGCTGCAGTGGCTATTGAGCTGAGACAGCGCATTCGCAAGGCAGGTGAAGCTCTCCATGAGTTACGAGATGACATATACGCAAAGTGTCAGTGGCTTACAGTGACAGGACCGAAAAAGAGCAGGATGCCATCGGTTTTGAAATTTTCACTCAAGCAATAGAAGATGCAGGGATTGTGCAGAAATTGTTAGAGAAACGACCCCACACTCTAGCCCAAGCTTATGACATTGATCGTCGCTATGAGACCACCAGGCGAGCAGCATCACATGTCACCAGCCTAATACAGTCAGGGCCACACAGCATGCTGGAACAGAAACCGCGCACCGCTGTGTTCAGGGAAGGAGCTGAACGTGTAGAAACAGGTGCTGTAGTGACCAATAACAACACAAACCGTGACTTTCAACGCACACCAACGCCTTGTAAAAACTATAAGGACATTAAGTGGGAAGAAATCCGCTGTCACAACTGTTCAGGCATTGGTCACATGAAGAGGAATTGCCCTTCACCAAGGAAAACCACCAGAGGGCAACCTCCAACAGCCTTCCACGAGAGCCCAGAGCCTACAGTGCTTCATGTTAAAGCTCATAGTCAGGAAATGAGCATTCATCTGACAATTCAGGAACTGGAGATCTGTGCTGTTCTGGACAGTGGGGCGCGGAGAAGTGTTTTGCCCCTGCACCATTATAACGCCATCCACTCAAATGCTCGACCCCCACTCCAGCCATTGACTGTAAAGACACTGCTAGGGGTTGGGCCTGGTGACGTCCCTGTCATTGGGGAGGCGTATATTCCCATCCAGATCAACAACCGACAGGTGAGCGTGCATTTCTTGGTGGCTGACATTGTTGGTGAAGAGGCCCTCCTTGGCCATCCATTCCTTGTTCAGGCCCAAGCACAACTTGATTTTGGAAATAGCCGCATCGTACTGTTTGGGGAGGAGGTGCCATATTTTCACGCCACAAGCAGAACAAGGACGCACGCGGTGAGAGTGGCCCGGACTGTGGTGGTTGAGGCTGGATTGGAGTATATGGTAAGGGGTAACACCCATATAAAAGAACACCTCAAAGGGGAAGTGATGCTAAGCCCCACCAAAGGCTTTGTAGAGAAACATAAAGTACTAGTTGCCCGTGTCCTGGTGGAGGCTCAACCATTTAAGAGCGTGCCTCTCCGCATCTTCAATCCTGGAAATACAGCTGTAACTATAAAACGAGGAGTTATTGCAGGTTTTCTTCCACCTGCAGAAGTCCTGCAGCCGGCCAACATCACAGCTGTGGCCAGGCAGTCAGAGCACCCTACTGTTCCCCAGCACCTGCAAGAACTCTACAACCAGAGTGCGGCAGAGCTCGACCGAGAGGGGCGGCTCCAGCTAGCCCAGCTGCTGTGCACCTACAGCAGTGTGTTCTCGACCGGACCCAGCGATCTTGGCCGCACAAACCTGGTGGAGCACGACATCATGACACGGCCAGGAGTTGCTGTCAAGCAGCCACCACGTCGGATGGCATGGAAAAAGCCACAGGATTCTGACCAACAGGTGGAGCAAAGCCTGGAAGCTGGATGGGCCCGTCGTAGCCACAGCAGCTGGGCATCGCCCATAGTGATGGTACGTAAAAAGGATGGAACGTACCGTCTTTGTATAGACTACAGAACACTTAACAACTGCACAATCAAGGACGCTTATCCGCTGCCAGGACACACTCGACACCCTCTCCACTGCTAAGTGGTTCAGTACACTGGACCTTGCCTCAGGATATTGGTAAGTTGAGCTGACCCCCCGTGCCCGCCGAGCAGCTGCTTTTGGCACCAGAAATGGACTGTTTGAATGGAATGTCATGCCGTTTGGATTATGTAACGCTCCAACTACATTCCAACGGCTGATGGACCGCGTGTTGGCTTGCCTGCAGTGGGAGACGTGCCTTGTGTACTTGGATGACATAATTGTACTGGGTCGGGATGGGTCGGAGATGCTTCAGCGTCTTAACCAGGTTTTTGAAAGGCTGCAGCAAGCCAACCTGAAGTTGAAGCCGGCAAAATGCTGCCTCTTCCGCCGTGAAGTGGCCGATCTGGGTCATATAGTTTCAGAACAAGGAGTGTTCACAGACCCCACCAAAGTAAGAAGGTTCATGAGTGGCCTACACCCACATCAGTAAAGGAGGTCCGTCAGTTCATCGGCCTGGCATCATACTACCGCAAGGATTTTGCCACAGTGGCTGAGCCCATTCATGCCCTGACCAGGAAATATGCTTGTTTCCAGTGGACAACAGAATGTCAAGAGGCATTCGAAAGACTCAAGCACCTGCTAACCACTGCCCCAGTTCTGGGCTACCCTTTAGACCAGGGAAACATGATACTGGACACTGACGCAAGTGATGTTGGCATTGGTGCTGTCCTGTCCCAAGTTCAGCAGGGCAGTGAGCGGGTGCTGGCTTATGGGAGCCGCAAGCTGTCCAATACTGAACAGAACTACTGTACCACAAGACGTGAACTGTTAGCTGTGGTGGAGTTCACATCACATTTTCAACAGTACCTCCTGGGGCGTCCTTTTACGGTGCGGACGGACCATAGCAGTCTCCGTTGGCTGACAAAAATGAAGGAGCCTGAAGGGCAGCTTGCCAGATGGTTGGAGAGATTGGGTGAATACAACTTTGAGATCATCCATCGCCCAGGCCGCTTGCACACCAACGCTGACAGCCTCTCCAGGAAGCCTTGCCGCCAGTCCTGCCCGTGTAAGCTGCCTGGACCCCCCCCCCCCTTATCCAAAAACCGTCTGCCACCAAGCTGTGCAATGTGGGTTGGACTCTGGCGTCAGCCAGGCAAAACAGAGTCCAGTGGGGGTAGAGAGGCCATTAGCCCCAACAATGGTGAGTCCAGTGGGGGTAAATGTCAAACCCCAAGAGAAGATAAATGTGACTAAGACCAGTGAGGCTGCATTTTTCTGTGGCTGGTCTTCAGAGGAGCTGCAGTAGGCACAGGAAGCTGACCCAGACATTGCACTTATCAGGGTTTGGATAGAGGCAGGTGGAGAGCGGCCCCCATGGATAGCAGTCTCGCCATGCAGTCCAGCCACAAAGACGTATTGGAGCCAGTGGAGGCGGCTGTACATCAAAAATGGTGTCCTTGTCAGGCGGTTCTATTGTCTAGATCAGGGGTTCTCAACCTTTTGCAAGCTGGGCCCCCCCAAAGCTGGTTCTTGCAGTTGGGGCCCTAGTGCCCTACGCCCCCCACACCACGAACGAACAATAGATAGATAGATAGATAGATAGATAGATAGATAGATAGATAGATAGATAGATAGATAGATAGGCTATTTTTTTTTGGCCCACAATATTATTATTATTATTAATATTATTATCAGTAGCGGTAGGTATGCCTATTATAATTACTAGGCTATTTTTATAATTGGCGGTAGTACCAGACTTCTAATGTGAGCTTGCAGATATTATTATTATTAGTAGT
>NC_048415.1:22298414-22299939 GCF_013103735.1 Etheostoma cragini
TTTGTTTTTGAAATTGGTCTGATTTTTCTACTGCCTTGTTTGTTTGTATATTTGTATTTTGAATGAATAAAAAAAAAACGCAGCTTTTTGTCCCCGCCCCCGCTGCTGCCGCCTGCTCTCGTCCACTTTACAGGCGAGCCGCAGTTCATCTCGAACGAGCCTAATATCCGTAATCGGATTCAATGAAAGTCTCCACTGACTGTGTCTCCGTTCTGTGATAGGCTAGTCACAGCACCTCTCCCTTACACTATTCTGTGATAGGCTAGTCCCAGCGCCCCTCCCCTACACTATTCTGTGATTGGCTAGTCCCAGCGCCCCTCCCTAAACACACAGATTCCTTCTGTTGCTGTGTGAAACTCCGCTCACACGCACTCCGAACACGGAGAAGTGAACAGCTCTCCCCCTCAGGTCCGCGGTGCTTTCCCGTTAACATTTAGGGTTTCTTCAGCTTCAGGTTTGTTTTATACTTCAGTTTGACCTAGTACCTAGTCCCCAGGAGACTTCTAGTAACCGTTTGGTTGGTTCAGACATAGTGCTTGGTAGAATGCGACTCGGGTTGAATCTCTGCCGTCAAAGTTTTATTTTTTTAACTGCCTGCTGGCTCTAACCAGTTTTTTGAGTGTCTGAAACTTCCTTGCTGTGTTTTATAAAAAAAATAAAAGGCAGTTGCGGTATAAATGAATAATATTACAAATGAAGATACACACAAAAACACATTCCAACCCACCGCCCCCCTCTCTCTCTGTTTCTCTCTCTCTCTCTCTCTCTCTCTCTCTCTCTGTATCTCTTACTCACTCACAGACACACACACTAACAATTGAGTGTATTTGTCTGTGAGTGTGAAAATAAAAAAGAACCAAAAATAAATGAATGATCACACTGATCATAGAAAAATTTAAAGTTAAAAAATAAAGTTATATTGTTGAGTATGAAAACTATTGTTTTACATTTTACTTAATAATTGCAAGCACATTGCTGTATTTATTGTTGCAAAACTTGTTATATACTGTAGGCCTATATAGTTTGTTTGTTACCACGACAACACCAATGACACTCAATGCTGATGCTGTCATGTAAATAGATTTCTAATCAGCAATAAATATAACAATTTTTGATCAACCCATATCAATTGCATGCTTAAAATAACATACCGGTCCCCCCCCCCCCCATTTCAAGACAACCCGACCCACTTCCGGGTTAAATATGACCACTTCCGGTTTAGGCCCCGCCCAGTCCGAGTACGGATCCGGATACAGATAATTCATGTGGTAAACAGATACAGATACAGATACAGATAATGCTGTACTCGCTCATCCCTACTAAATGCTAAAGATGAATTATTAAGAGTCAAAATGTGGAGGTTGATAGAGCTGTGGAAAATGGAACTGGACATGTTAAGCTTGTTGAGAAACCAAACGGTGAATAACAGCTTGCTGGGAAACCAAGAGTTGGGGACATTGAGCAACAGCTTGCTGGGAAGTCAAGATTGGGGCAACGGCTTGCTCGGAAATCGGGGGGGGGGGGG
>NC_048415.1:22300039-22300793 GCF_013103735.1 Etheostoma cragini
AGTTCCTCTTGATCCACCAACTGGAGAAGGGCTGTCTTCAGTGGATAATTGACACGATTGTTCACCTCAGGCCAGACTCATTCAACTACATGGTTCTAAAATTGCCACAACAATTCGTCATTAGTCAATTTGTTCTGGTGGGTTAAAGAAAAATTGATACAATATTTAAGTCCCACTGCATAAAATATGGTTATTATGGATATAGAAATCTGTACTGTACTGTATTTACCAACTCAGCTGTCATAATACTTACATAAACATATTGTCCACCTAACTGGACATGTAAATTGACCACTGATCTAGTCAATTTAGTGTTACCAGGAGTTCTGCTTAAAGGAACCTTTTCCCAAATGGACTCACAAAAAACAAGGCTTGTTAAGTAATTACAATCTAAAGTTTGGATAAACTCCAATGTGGTTCCTTCTGTAGTAGTTTAGTGTTAAGCTGTTACCACAATTAAAAAAGAAAGCTGCTCTTGGCCAAAGTTAAAGCTATGCTTACCTTATATTTAGAATTTGCTGCTGAAGCAAACTCAATAATAATCATGCAATCATAAATACAGTACAAGCAGTGTGTTACTAAAGCAACCACACAAACTATTGAACTGTACCCTTGTAGATGAAGTCTGTAAATAAGGTCTTCTCTCCTGATTGTGGCAATGAGATGACAGCAGCTACTGCATGAAGAGGGTCAAATAAAACTCCTTTCCATGATCTACTCGCACCTGGTCCCACATCCCATAGGTAAGTACAGC
>NC_048415.1:22300859-22300985 GCF_013103735.1 Etheostoma cragini
GCTTTATTATCCAAATAATTTATTCACACTATAATACGGTCCATAACAATGTAGATTTCCAGCATCGGTCATTTAGACATATTGACTAAACGCACTAGCTATGTGTATGCAATATTTTACAACTAT
>NC_048415.1:22300995-22301429 GCF_013103735.1 Etheostoma cragini
GTCTTGATTTATTTGGGAGCAATATTTGTTATTTTGTTACATTATTTGCAGCCTCTCTTTTCTCTCCAATTTCTGAAAGGCATAATTTAATTTGATAGGTGAATTTAAGGTAAATAACTAGGTAAAAATGTTTGATTGAACCATGCTCTTACTGTAAAATCCAAAAGAGACTGCACTTATTTCATATCATGGTTATTACAATATCCAAGTCCCAGACCATTTATACCATGTTGATGTAATATTTATAAAATTGGCAACAAACACTGACATGAAGAAATTACATAACCTGTAGTGCCCGCAAAGAACATTGGCTATTACCTGAAAACATCTTCATAAATGGCAAGGTTGTTTTTTAGAGGCATTGTAGAATGACCAACAACCTTTTTGCTGAAGCCATCAATGGCTAAAACATGGGTGACCCCAAACATAGCAAG
>NC_048415.1:22301529-22305143 GCF_013103735.1 Etheostoma cragini
TGCAAGCACAAGCTCTTCTAATTTCTCAGTGACCTCTCCAATACCTGCGGCTTCGTCATCTTTTCGGCTGTTACAAGGAAAAAATGTTAATAAATATGTACTGGTAGTTTTATTGCAACTTTGGTTAACTGTGGTAGGGTGTAAGCCTATACTTTTGTTTGAAAAAAGCAGAAAAGGGGAAAGAAACAACAACTCAATAACAAACAACAACTTGCGCCCCCCACTTTACTGTTGTATTCAACGGGTTGATTTAAAAAATGTTTTTTTAATAGTCACAATAGTAACATATTCTCGGACCGGATGTTGTCGCAAAAGGGCCAATGAGACCGATGGCGCCGTGTAGTGTAAAGAGGCTGCTTCGCATGTAACGCTCAACTAGCAAGCGTGACACATATTTATGTTCAAATTAAAACTTGTTACTTCTTACATTAGATAGCCATGGACCAATACATAGTTTTCAGGAACAATAAACAAGTGTGTCTCAGGGAAGAAGACATGACTTGTGAAAAACTTAGTTGCATATTTCAGGTAAAAAATACGTATGTTCTCTAGGCTATGACATCAGTCTCTGAGGGTTAGCCTGTTAACCTGACCCTAGATGAGCTGTTTCGATTGTTAATCATTAGCCTTATTTGGAAGACATTTAGAATTTGAAGAAGTTTTACTCTCAGCTTGAAGAAAATGCACTGAGTGGTTGTGTAATGTACACTTTCTTTACAGGTCTCAACTTGTAGTCTGTACCTAACTAACGATGCAAATGTGGCATTGTTTCCGGGAGCATCTGGCGTGTTCAGCTCATTCAACCTTACTGCAAGAGGTCATTATGTGGTTCACGGTGAGGACGAGGACGCCTCCTCAGCTTCCACTAATGTTAGCACGGGCCAACGTTTCGCATTCATGCGAACACCTTCGACTACTGCGAGTTCAACTGTCTCAGCCTCCCCCAGAGCAGTTTAAAACATTTCAAAGGTAATGTTATCCTTAATTGGTTGTTAAATAACAGTGATATGATTACATATTTTAAAATATTCTAATTAGGTGACAAGATAGGAAATAAATGAAAATGTAATTTTATTACAAAACACCCATAGTTAATATTTATTATGCTCATATCAACTACAGTTGCCATTCTTTGTCTCCTTTGTAGCTGTTGTGTAATAACATTTAATAGTCGCATTTCATTTACATTATGTACAAGTGGCAATATGGTTATTGCTGATAACAAAATACATGACCATTAACCATTGCCAGGTTTATAAATGACCTGTGTGTGTCACATCAATTATTTTGATATTCTTCCAGATCACTGTACCTGGCTGAGGTCGTTGGTGGGAGGTTGATTCCCAGCAGAATGGTGGTGGTCAGGTTTTTGGAATGTGAGGCTAATCTTCAGGGGATCATAGGAAAAGTACAAGATGCCACTGGAAGCTATGACCCTATGATACTGACTGATGCACAGGGTAATGCTATTTTGGAGTATGAAGGAACAACCGGTGGGTGACATTTAGTTTCTTAAAGATTAGATGATACATAATTACACATGACTGAACCATCCACCTAAGTTGTAATGTGTGTTTTCCTGGTTTCCACACCTACTTCAAAAGGGTCACACTACTGGAAACAGAATGCACGAAAGATTCTTGCTGTGCAAGAACGGGAATTCCAGGAGTTGCAGGGTAAAAAAAGGAGGCGACTGAGGTAATCTTGAAAGAACACAGTGACTAATTGGGACTTTGTCTTATTCACCGTATCCAACAGAGTTAGATAAGTCTATATATACAATTTCATCTCTGTGAGTGTCTTAACTCTGTCTGACGGCCGCACTGCTAGCTTATCTTAGCACAGATCCTGGAGTTAACCAGCTCCATCTAGCCTACTGCTACCAATAAGTGACAAAATAATAATCTGGGGGATACAGTGAATAAACTAAAGTCCCAACGTGTCGACATGTTCCTTTTTGTACAAACATTGAAATTGCATTGGGTTTTTAAATGTTAATGTACTCTTACCTTTTGTTACTATTGTGACTATTAAAAAAACATTTTTTAAATCAACCCGTTGAATACAACAGGAAAGTGGGGGGCGCAAGTTGTTGTTTGTTATTAAGTTATTGTTTCTTTCCCCTTTTCTGCTTTTTTCAAACAAAAGTATAGGCTTACACCCTACCTCAGTTAACCAAAGTTGCAATAAAACAACCAGTACATATTTATTAACATTTTTTCCTTGTAACAGCCGAAAAGATGACGAAGCCACAGGTATTGGAGAGGTCACTGAGAAATTAGAAGAGCTTGTGCTTGCATCCCAGAACCTACCAGATATAACTGCAACAATCAGAGAGCTCACCAACCTGGCTGCCACTCAGAGAGTCATCCTAAATCAAACACAGCTACAGACCATCAAGCAAGGATTCTGCTGTGTTGTTTGTATGAGTAAGTATGCAATAGATATTGTCCCACATGAAAGATAATTCTGTGTCCATTTTATTTTGTGACAGAATTTGAGATTTCCAAATAAAAATCATTTTTTACATTCTCTACCCAAGATCAGCTATCTCATCTGCATTTAATGCAAACCTTTTTATAACAGCGCATGGTGTAATGTTTCAAAAACAAAGTGTAATGTTTAAACACTAAAGTTGTACAATTGTTCAGTAAAATTAAAACACTATCATCCAATACATCAAAAAACAGACTGGATAAATGAGAAAAAAAATATTTTGTTTTTTAGAGTTCATCGAGGAGCCAGTCTTCACACTGTGTTGTCGAAGTATTATTGGTTGCAAAACATGTGTGGAACAGTGGCAGGAGACGTCTGTGCACTGTGCTAAATGCAGAGAGAACACAGCAGGCAACAACATACTTCAGGTTAATGGTCTGTCAGAGGTATTTTCTGTTCTAAGATCCCTTTTTGAAGAGTAAGATTTTGCACTTTATACTCACAAATAGGCATGTTGTGTTTACCTTTGTTTTATCAATTCAATGTGTCGGTCAGAGTTCTTGTACAATTGATGTTAAATTGTTTTTGTTGAAAATGTGACTACTGTTTTTATAGACATCGCTGCTTTACTGATTTAAACAGTTGTTTAAAAACACCCATTGCTCCCAAATCATCGCTCTTGTAAGTAATTTACATTCTGTAGTTCAAATAGAGCAAATGGTTTTCACACATTGCGCTGAGTTATTGTTATGAGATAGAGTAATGCTTCTTTGTATGGAGCAAAGTCATTGTTGACTGCTCTAGAGAACAAGTTTGAAATGTCTGAATATTTCTCTGCAAACTGATTCTCGACTGCAAGTTTGTCCTGTTCAGTTAAAAATGGATCAACTCCAAAGGTAGAATGGGTTGTCAGTGAAGATCCCAGCTGTTCTTAGTAAAGGTCTGCTGCTTCAACTGAATGAGGCAACATATCCTGTGCTATTTTTTTTGGACAACCACTGGCAGCCAAATTATTCGGTATACCTTTACCTGTAAAATAAAAGAACATACTGTTAGTCTTAAAACTTGTGAATGTCTGTTGTAATTATTTTCATCTTTTTCAGAACTGGTTTATATTACCTGGAATTCTGTGAGCATTCCATGACTCAACCATTCTTGTAAGACCAATCTGGCACAAC
>NC_048415.1:22305243-22312096 GCF_013103735.1 Etheostoma cragini
TCACGCGCTCCCCGTGTCGCCGGGGACGACTGGCGAGGGGAGGCTTGGGCCCCGTTGAAACTGCGTGCAGTTCTAGTTGAATTTTGATTTTACAAGACAGTTCAAGAAGAGACATTATTAACACTTAATTCCCACCCCAACACAACCGAACACAATGCTCTCCTCGCTTTAAAAAATACCAAGGTATCAAACAAGAATGGATCTATATGCATAACAATTATTGCCAAGTACCCAGAAACTAAATATATATTACTGTACTTTACACATTATACTTACATTTTCCAGCAAGACACTGTAACAGAAAGAAAAATAAACAATCCATCTATTACTGAATAGCCCTACTTCATATTTACACTTCTTGTAAAAAGTGATCAATATTATTGTTTTTAATGTAGTAAATAAACGGCTTCCATATTTCTTTGTATACATTCATTTTGTTTTTAATAAAATATGTTATTTTTTCCTGGGCCATACATTATGCCATGGACTTAATCCAAGCTCCAATAACTGGTGGATCAGACCTTTTCCAGCTAAGAGCGATCATTCTTTTAGCTTGCAGTATAGCTAGATCTATAAATGTGCGCTGTTGATGGTTTAGTTTAAGATTTTTTGGATACAGGTGTAGCAAGATCATTTTTGCTTCTAGAGGAATACTTACGGATATAATTGTCTTCGTAATATTGATCACTTTTACCCAAAATTCTCTAATAATGTGGCACTCCCAAACACAATGCACAAATGTTCCCTGAGCTTCTCTACATTTAAAATATGTATCAGGCACATTCTTATTAAACTTATTTAATTTGACAGGAGTTATATAAGTCTGCATTAACCAGTTATACTGAAGTAGTTTTAAGCTAACGTAACCTGACTGTCTCCGAGAGTTTGTACATATTTGTCTCCATTCATCCTCAGATATTTCCTCTCTCAATGCAACCCTCCATAATTCAAGTTTTGGGGTAGATGATTCAGTAGACCCTGATGCAAGCCAGCTGTAAAAAGCTGATATTTATCCTTATTATTGTATTTCTTAGTAATTAATTCCTCCAAGGGAGAAAGTACTGGCAAGCTTAGCAATTGATCTGCACAGATAGAACAAAACTCCTTATCTCTAAATATTTAAAGAAATGTTTTCTCGGAATATTATATTTAGTTGGGGTGAGTTGTCGTAGTCTGCTCAAACGACATCAACGTTCCTTCCTCAAAAAGATCACTAATTTTGCTTAATCCTTTTTCAGCCCACAACCGGAATCCTGAGTCCTTCGTGCCTGGTTTGAATAATGTGTTTCCCCAAATGGAGCTAAACTGGGATAGAGAGTCCGATATTTTCATATACTCTCTAGTTTCAAACCATACTTTAATCATATTCCTAACAATAGGGTGCGTGGTAAGTGTTTTCAATTGTTTAAACCTATCCGAGTATATATACAAGTTTGATGGCAACGCAAAATCACAAGACTCCATATCCACCCATGATGGTTTATCTTCAGAGGAGAAATAAAACATCATTGTTCTCAGTTGTGCAGCTAAATAGTACCAGTACAGGTAGGGGACATTTCAACCCTCCCGTATCAAATGGAAGATAAAGAAGAGATAGACGAACTCGAGGGCATTTCTTGTTCCAAATAAATTTCCTAAATAATGAGTTAATCTTTGAAAACAATCCAACAGGTGGCGCCAAAGGGATATTTTGGAATAGATACATGAATTTAGGCACAGTATTCATCTTTAGTATATTTATCCTTCCTATCAATGAAATTGGTAAAGGTAGCGATCTCTCTAGCTCTTTAGATGTTGATTCCATTAGAGAATTGTAGTTTGTAGAAATGATATTTTCTAATTGGGGAACAATTTTAATACCAAAATATGTAAAGAAATGAGCTACCAAATCCAAATTTTCCCAATAATGTCAAAGAGATAAGCCCATTCGACTCTATCGAAAGCTTTCTCTGCATCAAGCGAGAGAAGAGCCGTATACTTTTCCTCTTTTTGACTATGCAAAATATTTAGGACACGTCTTACGTTATGAAATCCCTGTCTGCTCCTAATGAACCCATTTTGATCATCCCCCACAATGCCCGGGAGCGCGGTCTCTAACCTTCCTGCCAAAATTTTACTTAGTATTTTTGTATCTGTATTTATTAGGCTTATAGGTCGCATATTTTCACACTTTGTGTTTGGTTTCCCTGGTTTTGGTAAAAGGATGATCAAGGCTTCTCTCTTAGAAGTAGGAAGACAGTTACTATCATAACATTCTATATACATGTCAAGGAGTGGCCTAACCAGTCTATCTTTGAAATATTTATATAGGTCAATAGGCAGGCCATCAGGTCTTACCACCTTTTAATGTAGTTATAGCCTCCATAACTTCAGCTTCAGTAAGAGCGTTATCTAACTTAATTTTTAATTCCTCAGGTATTTTGGGAATGTTAAGGTTATCAAAGAACATGGAGTGGGTCTCAGCCGTTGCCATATGTTCAGATCGATATAGTTTTTCGTAGAAATTTCTAAACGCTTTAATAATTTCCATTGGGTCTATAGTTATATTACCATTTTCACCCTCAATACTAGTAATTGCTCTTTCTGATTCCTGTTGTTTTATACGCCAAGCAAGTAGCCTGCCTGGTTTCTCTCCTTGATCGTAAAATTGTTGCTTTAATCTTAATAAATTGGCCGCTGCTTTTTCATGAGTTATTTCATTATATTGGGTCGTTAACAATAGTAATTCTTTTAAAACATTATCGTTATTTTGGCCTGCTTGCAAATTCTTTTCCTCTAATAAACAAATTTTGACTTCAAGGGCTTTAGTTTTCTCCTGTTTCTCCTTTGTTTTTCTGCTCGTATAGCTTATAATTTGTCCTCGTATAAAGGCTTTAGGCTTCCCATCTAATTGTGGCTGATGTTTGGGTGGTGTTGTGTTCAAAATAGTAATCAATCTGTTTCCCTAAAAACTCAAGAAATCTTTTGTCTTGCATCCAGTGTCCCTGAAATCTCCATTTAGTATGATTATGAACAAGGTTTGGTTCAACATATGTCAAAGATACAAGAGCGTGATCTGATATTAAAATACTACTGTACTGACACTTTCTGATACAGGAACTTAGTTCACCTGATACCAGAAAGTAGTCT
Organism: Etheostoma cragini; assembly: GCF_013103735.1. Classification (NCBI taxonomy): domain Eukaryota; kingdom Metazoa; phylum Chordata; class Actinopteri; order Perciformes; family Percidae; genus Etheostoma; species Etheostoma cragini. Next base: position 22,308,373 of record NC_048415.1, read on the forward strand.
ATTCTTGAGTATCCTTTATAAGTGCTCGACCAGCATGAGTATTGCCATAAGTTTTCCTAGACCTTACATGAGTGTTGTCGGTAACGGATGACCGGTCCTTAGTGGGCTGCATGACACAATTGAAGTCACCTGCCACAATGTGTCTACCAGGCATTGTGGAAATTCTCAAGAATAAGTCCTTGTAAAAATCTGCATTATTATCGTAAGGTCCGTACACATTAACCAGATTAATCTGAGTTGACAGAATCTTTCCTTGTACAATCAAAAACCGGCCGTTGGGGTCTTTAGTTATTTTATCTATTTATCTATTTTATCTCCTTAATGCAAGCACAGCAATAACAAACTAGAACATACCAGAACCAGAACATACAGGCTCCCCCAAACCCCTAAATAACTTCCCTCCACTATTAGCAATAGTTCCACACTATACTGAGAAACTATTCTCTTGTAAACCTATATACCTATATATCTATATACAAAAATATCCAGATAAACTATTTTAACTATTCACGTGAGACTGTGCACCATATTAAATGCACAAAGCTTTCATCACTCCTTTGGAAAGTGATCAGTTGCAATTCAAACGGAAAACACAGTAAAAAAATATAAAACAGAGTTTTAAGCAGGGCATATTAAAACTTTACACTTGTACCTTAAGAGAATTAAGTCTGTACATAGTACAATGCCTAGTTTCCATCGTAATTAAGCCCTACACGCCTCTTAGTTTCCAGCAGCCACACCTAAAGAACTTGTGAGTTTAATATGAATTCTCATCAGGACGTGCTCAGTCTAGCCATCCTCAGTCGCTGGCTCCAGCTTCTCGATATACTTGTTTACGTCCGCTGGTGTGTTGAAGATGACCGTGCGGTCATCGACGGACAGCAGGAGCCGTGCAGGGTATATGATCCGGTGTTTGTCCAGTCCGTGTTCCCGCAGCCGCATCCTCACGCCGTCGTACTTTCTCTGTTGCTTATACACCTCCGCTGGCAGGTCAGGAAGAAATCTTATTTTATTGTTTTGGTATGTCACCTCTTTCCGTATCCGCGCAGCTTTCAAGATATTTTCTCTGTCCTTGTAGTTTAAACACTTGATGATGACGGTTCTTGGATAACTGGTGGAACTTTGGCTAGCTGTTATCCGATGCGCTCTCTCCAAAACCTGTGGCGCTATCTTCAAAGTATCCGCTATCCATTTTTCCATAAAGGAGCAGGTGTCATTGCCTTCTATTTTCTCGGGAATGCCCAGTACACGCAAGTTATTACGTCCATCCTCCCTTCTAAATCGTTGACTTTGTCAGTGAGGTTTTTTGTCTTGCTTTCAAGGTTTTCGATAGTTTCTTTCAGGGTTTGTATATCGTCTTCTGCCGTAGATATCCGCATTTCGGCATCCATAATACGCCCGCTGCGTCTTTAATGTCCGTTTGGACAATTCTTATTTCCGTCAGTAGACCGTCAATTTTTATGTTAAAGTCTTGTTTGAATGAGTTTATGGCAAGCATGATGTCCTTTGTTCAAGGATTGTCCAAGTTTGTGACTTGTACGGTGACTGCGGAGGCAGCAGCGGGTGCCTGCTTTGGTGAGCACGACTCCTCTTCAGCTAGCTCCTGGCATCTCTCCTGGCCTTCATGCTCGGAGTTTTCCATCGTCTTCTTCTCCTTAGCCGCTTTTTTTGGCATGTTTGAAGTAGTTTACTCTTGTGTTGCAATTCTGTCTCTTTATATCTCCTCACTGGAATAAAATGCAGGATTTCTTAAAAACAATTGAGCACGAGGAAAACGCGTCTGCTCACCGTGCCGCCATAACCGGAAGTATTATAGACATTTTGAAAACTTTGTACAAGGTTCCAGGATTTTACAAGATTGCACAGCCAAGGGAGAAGAAAAGGGCACTGTCCCCCCGGCCAGGGTGACACGCTCCTCTCCCACCTCTACAAAAAAGAAGATTGCCAAATTCATCCAAGCTCAACATGCCAACCAGGTTTTGCCCTTTAGACATTATTATCAATTATTAGGATTTGAAAAGTTTAGCTGATATTATTTACAAGTTAATCATTTTAAGGGAGATTTGACTTTTTAATCGTTTTATCGAGTTTTATTCAATATTACAAAATCAGATATGTGTTTTCGAATTGTATTCATTGATCAATTTTATTCTCAATCATTAAGTTGTATGCTTGCCCTTGCTCTATTTTGCAATAAAATATATAACCATTGCATTTAAAGTACAAGAAGTAGACATTGAATTATTTCACTTTTTAAGGTTGTAATTAATTAGGTATAGTGAGTCTAAACATCTTTAAAGGTTCTTTTAGGTTGCTCTAGCCACTGAAATTAACGTACCCTTAGGGCATATTTTCCCGGCCCCTAAACAATATCCTAGCAACTTACCAAGTGCCCTGATCAATGAGAAGAGAGCTGTCTTGAACGGGCGCGGCTGAAGTGGTACCTAACGCTGGGGCTATTTGGTTAGGTGCTGTTTCAGAGCAAGCAGGGTGGACGCCGGGATGAAGACAGTTGGAAGCTAGGCGAGTCTCTTCGCCACCAGCTTAAACAGTCCTCTGTCATACCTAATAGGGTAATACCCATAGGCTTAGGAGGATCGGACCCTTTAAACTGAGAGCTGGTCCAGTACCCCCCTGGACAGGGGAATACCGGGATCTAACAAAAGTTTGCCTTTTATCACCTTAAGAATGTATCGAAAGTTAAAGGATTCATGTGTCGGGATTTGGAAAAACTTGTCCATGCTTTCATCTTCAGCAGACTTGACTAGTGTAACAGTGTCTTTGCAGGTCTCCCTAAAAAATCAATCAGACAGCTGCCGCTGATTCAAAACGCTGCCACTTGAGTGCTCACTAAGACCAAGAGAGTGGATCACATCACTCTAGTTCTGAAGTCCTTACGCTGGCTTCCTCTGCCTCAAACAACTGATTTCAAAGTACTTTTGCTAAATCACTAAACGGTTTAAATACATTTTTGGTCTTCTACTACACTACAAACTCTGTCCCCAGAGTCAAAACTAAACAGGGGGAATCAGCATTCAGTTTCTATGCTCCTCATATCTGGGAAAAACTTTCTAGAAAACTGCAGATCCGCTGGTACTCTCAGTTCTTTTAAATCAAGGCTGAAGACCTTTCTTTTGGAGGTTGCCTTTCTTTAAATGGTGTTTCATTTCTTTAATGTATAATTTCTTATACTGCACTGTAACTTTTATTCTTGTGTTTTATGTTTTTATTTTTATTTTTTAATTGTTTATTCTTGTTTTATCTGATTTTATTTTTTAATTGTTTTTTAACTGTTTTTGTGTGAAGCACTTTTAATTGCCTGTTGCTGAAATGTACTAAACAAATAAAGCTGCCTTGACTTGCCTAGCCTAGGCTACCTTTTCTTTGTCACAGTACTTCCAGGAGAGCTGAGAAGACTAATTTTTATCTTTTGCACTAAATCAATCTTAGGTGTTTATCTGCCCTGCTGTTTAAAAAGTTTCTCCTCGTAAGGAAGACTTTGCCAAAATCAGGTTGACAATATTAGCATTGTCTGCCATTGTGTGCAGTTTGCTAGCTGGGTAGTTCCCCCGGTCAGTGTATGTTTTGGTCATTCGATTTTCATTTCATGAAAAGGTATTAAAAAACAAAAAACGAGTGGTTATTCGATTTTCGTTTTAAAAAACAAAATTGAAAATTGAAATACAAAACATTTTTCCTTTTCATGGTCAAAAACGGATGAGTG
>NC_048415.1:22312196-22330930 GCF_013103735.1 Etheostoma cragini
CACTCATCCGTTTTTGACCATGAAAAGGAAAAATGTTTTGTATTTCAATTTTCAATTTTGTTTTTTAAAACGAAAATCAAATAACCACTCTGTGTTGCAGTTGCACAAATAGTAGAAATATAAATAAAGATATATAAGAAGTGTGGATATTTACATAGTTAAAGGAATATTATAATACAGTATTTACATAATTAACATTATAAGGTATTGCAATTGTGAAAAGTAATAATAATAATAATAAAAATAGTAGCAGTTAATTATTGCACACATTACAAGCCAGTGTTATTGCACATAAACAGATATTATTGTCCAGTTTTAACCTCTAAGTGTCTTTGTGTCAGACACTTAGAGCGAGGAGTTATAAAGTTTGATGGCCACAGGCAGGAAGGACTTGCTGTGGCGCTCTGTGGTGCATTTTGGGAGAATGAGTCTATCACTGAAAGTGCTCCTGTGATTGAGCAGCAAGCCATGGAGTGGGTGCGAGACATTGTCCAAGATGGCATGTAGTTTGGAGAGCATCCTCCTCTCTGATACACCCGACAGAGAGTCCAGATCCACGACTTCACTGGCCTTGCAGATCAGATCAATTTGATGAGTCTGTTGGCGTCCCCTACCCTTAGCCTGCTGCCCCAGCATGCAACTGCAAAGAGGATAGCACTGGCCACCACATCATTGTCCTGCAGATGTTGAAGGACCTCAGATTCCTTAGAAAGTAGAGACGGCTTTGGCCCTTCCTGAAGAGGGCTGGAGTGTTCTTGGCCCAGTCCAGTTTATTGTCCAAGTGCACTCCCAGGTATTTGTAGTCCTCCACAATGTCCACACTGACCCCATGGATGGAAACAGGGCTCACTGCTGCCTTGCCTCTCCTTAGATCCCCCACCAGCTTCTTGGTCTTTGTCACGTTGAGCTGTAGATGGTTCTGCTCACTCCATGTGATAAAGTCACCCACCACAGCTCTGTACTCAGCCTTGTCACCCTTGCTGATTCATCTAACCACAGCAGAGTCATCAAAAAACTTCTGGAGATGACAAGACTCTGTGTGGTAGTTGAAGTCTGTGGTGTAGATGGTGAAGAGTAGGGCTGTAATCAGCCAAAGAAAATCTTGGTCGTCTGAAGTCGTGAAATTTTCGACTAAAAATCGAATGGTTGGGGGGTGCGGGTGCGGAGGGGCGGAAAAAAAATGCAAAATTAAATAACTGTACTGTCCCGCAGTACTTGTCCTTGTAGGCTATTTGCAGTATATTAAATCCTTTTTGACCTAATTATTTTATAATAAAATGACACTCGTCTGTCGGCTCAGACAGCGCTGCATCAGCGCTCTGGGCATGTCCTCGCACGGAGACACAAATAGACTATAGACTAGACTAGTTCAAAGCTTTTACTCTTCCTCGTGCTGGCGCTGTATATTAACAAGTTCTTAAAACCTCAGCCCTACACAACAGCAATGGGCCTCATATCCTAAGCAATAAAGTTGACAATTCCTTCTGTGACATTTTTGCGTTTGGATGGTAGAGGCTTAACATCCAGCGGGGTCTGGGGGGCCTGGGGAACGCTACCGTTGTTGTGGGAGGGTGCGCCGGTAGTTATAAAACAAATTTTAGACTATGAAATATGCCAATTCTGATATGTTCACATAGCTAGCCTACTCAAAACCGACAGGGCAACCTAACGCGGACACGTTAGCTTACCGTTTTTAAGTAATATGCCATGTTTGTAGTTGAGCTGTGATATGCAAACTCTTGCTTGCAAACTTTGCATTCAACTTTTTCCCGTTATCTAATGTTGCCACACTGGCAATGTCTTCGACATGGTAGAGGAGGACTGACTAGAAATGAAACACTCACAATTAAATAAACATTCAGCAAACCACTAAACCAAGGTTTTCTTGTTCTTTCTTCAATCTGTCCCCAATGGGTTGGGCTGATCCAACAAAAGAGAAAACAGGGGGCTGTTCTGAAGACAGACTGTTACCTGTGAAACAGGGATGCTCTGAAAACACCCCCATTGGCAATTAGTGCTTTCTACTCATAGACAGTTACAGTCTATGCTTCCACCTGATGAAATTAACACGGCAAAAATTCAACCAATCTGAATATTGGTTGAGCCAGAACGTATCAACCAATAAATCGACTAGTCGAATGGGAGATTAAAGCCTTAGTAAAGATGAAGGGAGAGAGGACAGTCCCCTGTGGGGCCCCGGTGTTGCTGACCACGCTGGCACACAGTGTTGCAGGCGCACATACTGTGGTCTGCCAGTCAGGTAGTAAACAATCCAGGACACAAGGGGGAGATCCACCTGCATTGCTGTCAGCTTCTCACCTAGCAGGGCCGGCCGGATGGTGTTGAAAGCACTGGAGAAGTAAAAAAACATGCCCCTCACCGTGCTCGCCGGCTTGTCCAGGTGTGTGTAGATGCGGTTGAGCAGGAAGATGATGGCGTCCTCAACCCCCAACCTGGGCTGGTAGACGAACTGGAGGGGGTCCAGGAGAGGTCTGACCATGGGCCGCAGCTGTTCCAGAAACAGTCTCTCCAGGGTCTTCATAATGTGGGAGGTCAGTGCCACAGGTCTGTAGTCCTTGGAGTCACTGGGACGTGACGTCTTTGGCACAGGAACGAGGTAAGATTTCTTCCACAGCACAGGGACCCTTTGGAGACTAAGGCTCAGGTTGAAGACATGGTGAAGGACTCCACATAGCTGAGAGGAACAGGCTTTGAGCACCCCAGGACGGACACCACCAGGGCCTGCAGCCTTATAAGAGTCTGGTCAGCTGTCTTCTCACCTGGTCATCAGTGAGGCATACTGAGGTCACAGGTGGGGTAGGGGGAGGGGGAGTCTGGCTGGAGAGAGGTGTTAGCCGGAGGGCTAGAGGAGGGGGGAGTAGGGATCTCACAGGAGGAGGGCGTGGGACAGTGAGGGTGGGAGGGGGGAGTAGTGGGGTTGGAGGTGAGACAGCAGTTGTGTTAATCGGGGGATGGGCAGGTGCAGGAGCATCAAATCTGTTAAAGAACAGATTAAGTTTGTTGGCCCTGTCCAAGCTGCCTTCAACTCCTCTGCTGCCAGTCGGTCTGAAGCAAGTGATGGTCCTCATGCCGCTCCAGACCTCCCTTGTGTTGTTCTGCTGGAGTTTACGCTCCAGCTTCCTCCTGTACTTCTCCTTAGCCTCCCTGATCTTCACCTTCAGGTCCCCCTGAATGGCCCTCACCTCCTCCCTATTTCCAGCTCTGAAAGCCCTCCTCTTAGGGTTCAGGATGTTCTTGATGTCCTTTGTTACCCACGGTTTGTTGTTTGGGTAACACTGAACAGTCTTTGCCGGGACAGTGCAGTCCACACAGAAGTTTGTAGTCTGAGATACACTCAGTCAGCCAATCTATGTCCTATCCATGTGGCTCACAGAATGCATCCCAATCTGTCACCTCAAAACATCCCTCAAGTGTCTCATAGGCCTCCCCCGACCATCCCTCACTGTCCTTGAGGTCACAGGTTGCCTTTCTACCAGAGGCACATAGCAGGGGTTGATGTGAACCAGGTTGTGGTCGGATCTGCCCATTGGGGGGAGGGGGTAAGAGCTGTAGGCGTCTCTGTAATTAGCATACAGCAGGTCCAGGGTCCTCTCCTCTCTAGTAGGGCAGCTCACATACTGTTGTGAAGTTAGTTAGTGTGGTGGTCGTGGTGACATGGTTGAAGTCACCTGAGATCACTATGAGGGCACTCGGGTGTTGAGTCTGGAGTTCAGCAATGGCGGTGTGGGTGACGTTACATGCCGACGTCGTAGTCCCACAGCAAGCAGTTCAATGTCCGGGCCACAGATACGCTGTTTAACCATAATGTGACCGTGATTACACCATCTGTTGTTAACTAGAACAGCAAGCCCCCCACCTTTACGCTTACCGCTCTTGATGCAGTCCCTGTGGGCCCGAACAGTCTGAAAGCCATTGATGGAGACGTTGTGGTCAGGAATATCCGAGTGTAGCCAAGTCTCTGTGAAGCACATTAAACTACACTCCCGGTACTCCCTCTGACACCGGAAAAACGCTGTTAGCTTGTCCATCTTAGTAGCCAGTGACCTCACATTGCCCATGATGAGAGAGGGGAGACACAGCTTAAATCTCCTCCTCCATAAGTCTCCATCCTCATTCCACCTCTGCACCCTCGATGTGTTGTCCTTCAGATTTCTGTGGGGATGTCTGTGGGCCAGGGCGCCCAAGACGGCGCCTTGTTTGGCTTCAGCGCAATATGCTGGTCCCAGCTGTAAACAATGCGGTCATGAAGTTGCTGCGCAACGGTGCTGTGGCTTTCCAAAACTCTCCCAACTTGCATGATTTGAGAGAGTGTAGTAAAGTTTTGAAAAGACTGTTAAAAAGAAAAAGAAAGACTGTTAAAAAGTTAAAGTTAGAAGACAAAAAGACGGAGCAACTGCAAGAAGCTTGTGTTCCCCCCAGAAATAGTGGCTACGACACTCCGGCCAGACATGGTACTGTGGTGTCCAACAAAAAAGCTGGCATATGTTGTGGAATTAACAGTACCGTGGGAAGATGGAGTTCAAGAGACTTATGATAGGAAAAAGAACAAATATACTGACCTGGCAGCTGAAGCATCCCAGAACGGTTGGAAGACCAGCATCTTACCAGTAGATGTTAATTGCAGGGGATTTGTTGCCACTTCTACCACCAGTTTGCTGAGAAAAATAGAGGTGAAGGGTTGCTCTTTCCAACAGGCCATCAAGTCAATGTCAAGTGTTCAAAAAGCAGTTACTGGCTTTTGATCAAGCGTAAAGACCCCAACTGGGCAGCAAGGTTGAGACAGGTGGTATACTGACAGGCTTAAGGTGAATCCCATTTCTCGTCTTACCCCTACCCCTTGGCAAGGAAAGCCATTGATGGAGACGTTGTGGTCAGGAATATCCGAGTGTAGCCAAGTCTCTGTGAAGCACATTAAACTACACTCCCGGTTCTCCCTCTGACACCGGAAAAACGCTGTTAGCTTGTCCATCTTAGTAGCCAGTGACCTCACATTGCCCATGATGAGAGAGGGGAGACACAGCTTAAATCTCCTCCTCCATAAGTCTCTGTTATCTGTGTAGTACGTAGGTCTGTTTGCAATACATATGTGTATCCACATGTACTGTATCATGTATACATACATATACACCCTGTATACATGGTGTGTTGTATATCTATTTTAGTTATCACCGTTTTGAATGTCATTGATGTTCAGAAAAACATTTTCTTAACAAAAATCTGTCTTTATTGCCGATAAATTAAACATAACAAGCAAAAACATTACATACAATTATGTTATACAACCATTATCAACTATTAGAACCATAATTAACATGTCACACAGATAAAAAGGCACTCATATGTGTAAAACAAAAAAAAACACACAAGACCACAAACAAACAAATTAACCACAGCTGTTCTGATATTGCAGACCAGTCTGAAGCCTGTTGGCCTCACATTTCATCAGTGTCCCATATCAAAACCAACAACAATATACAAGTGCATGAACAGGAATTAATTACAAATGATTACAGTAATACAGTACCAATGCAATAATGAATGGGTACATGGGGCCATACACCCCTCGGTCTATTCCCTACCCATGACAATTGGTCACTAGGTCCCGCGTGAACGCGCAAAAACAAGGGAAAGGAGTAAGGGGTAGGGGTAAGACAGAGAAATGAGATTCAGCCTTAGTCCTGACTCAGGGAGAAGGACGCCCTGCCATGCAGAGCCCATTGGGAAATGGAGAGTATAGAATGGCGGGCGGTGTACCTGGGACGCTGGGTACACTGTTCCTGTTGTCAATCAGTGAAATGTTGATGAAGCAGGGTGCCCACCTGATGACCCTATTGATATACCTTACCCTCCTTTTCACCACTCCACTGCTACTTTCAAGAGTTTCCTGAGGGAGTTTCCTAAGCTTTCCTTAGGGATTGAAACATCTAGTTTCATCTACTAGCAGTGCATGTTAACGTAAACGCAGTTGTTCTATCAGGCTGTAGCGCCAAAAATTAGGAATTGAAAGACAATTACTAGACAGAGATTAAAGTGGAAAAGATAACATTTATCATATAAACTTACATCTACTAGCTACATCACGTAATAGCTAATTATGAAATAGATAACCCAAGCAAAAAAAAGTAGATTTATATTTCCGATAGTATGTTGAAAATGTACTTACACAAATAGTACTTTTTGTAAATATTTAAAAAGTATATTAGCTTCACGCTTACACTTTTAACACTTTAAAATAATTATACTATATTACATTTTTGATATATTTTAAATCGCATGCTCAAAATTTTAATTATAACATTCCCTGAAAGCATATTTTAAAAGTACACATTTAATATCAACACTAATATTAAGTTTGAGTGTATTTTAAGTTAGCTTTGAGTTTAATTATGAAGTTAAGCTGGTCACGCTAGTACTTCAGGACATGCTTTTAGAAAGTATTCAATAGTATTACTATGAAAATGCACTTAAGCCCATTTATGAAATGTTGTGCTGTGTGTTAACACATAGCAATTATTGCAGTTGTTCTGTAATGTTTAACTAGTTTTGCAACAAAGATTATACACATTACACACAAAATGACATTAAACAAAACATTAAATGAAAACTTCAAAAGTACAGGTGCACAAAAAATGTAGGTTCTGCTGAACAGCAAGTGGTTTAAAGTCGGTGCAGTGCAACATTAAGATTTAACAGATAGCATCACCCCTATTGCAATAGACAAATTAATACTGGCCAAATTATAAGCAAAAAAATAATAATGTTCACTCACACTGTTAACATTGCCACAAGTGTTCAAAAAAGAACATTTCACTGGTGTTGTTTAACTGAGAAAAAGCAGGGCTACTGCAAACAAGACCAATTGGAGAGTGTACAGATCAAAAAGTCACTGAGAGTATAGAAGATATGTAGAAGTCGGTTTGGCATTAATGTCTGTAAAGTAGTATCTCCCCAAGAATTTTAGTCTCTTTCAACATTGTTGGGAAGTGGAATGACATACATTTTGTCAACATTTACACATTTACACTTGAGTGATTGGGGATGCACGGCAAATACATTATGGGTGTGAGACACCTAATTTAAAAGGAAGATATATTTAATTGAGCATCTCTACACACCTTTCCTCCACTCTTGGCAAGCTCTTTTACTAAAATACAGAACTTAGTGGATGTGGATGAGGCCCATCATCAGATGTACCAGGGTCATAACTTTGCAGAATGTTCCATCATTTTACTGCACAACTCAATTATTTCTCTTTTTGAGAGTTGTGTAAATATATGAATGATAAACCACACTGCTACAAATTAAACAGACATAAAATAAAATAAACCTGTCACTCCTATTAAACTTCCAATAGCCATTTTTGAAAGTTGCAACACACTAACTTTCTTTTGGCAGCCAAAACCTTTGACATTATGTTGAAACATAGATTTCTAGAGGTACTTTAAATTTTGTCAAATTATGTTTTATGCTGTCATTAGCATTTGCCATTGTAGTTCCTGCTTTTTTTGAGAGACCCCTCCACCACAGGAATCGATCTACCACTGGGTGGCTGTGGTGCAGCTGTAGAGCGGTTGCCTACCAATCAGAAGGTTGGTGCCTTGATCCCTGGCCCATGTCAAAGTGTCCTTGGACGAGTCACTGTATGGCAGCCTCGGCCACAGTGTATAAATGTGTAATGCCTATTTGTTTGTTATGGCTATGCTGTATTTCTGTTTAAATTGTAACTGGTGTCTTGGGCAAGTCTCCCTCTGAAAAAAGATTTCAATCTCAAGGGACTTCCTGGTTAAATTAAAGTTAAATAAAGAAATACGAATGTGTGAATGCTGAATTGCTCCTCCACTATGTAAAAGCACTTTGCGTAGTCGTTAAGACTAGAGAAGCGCGACATAAAATACATCACATTTACATCTATTCACTATTTGTGAAGCAAAGTCCCATTAAATAATTCAAATGGAAATGTGGATGTTGCCCACAGTGGTACCCAGCTACGCTCGTCTGCTGCCAAGTGCATCAATGAATGCACATCAAAGAAGCATTAGCGCACCGTACAGTTTCTCAAAGTTGAGCACAAATTTCCGCAGAGCTTGTTCTGCCACATCCACATTTCTCACTTTGATGGCATCCTGAAGAAGAGTGTGTGCAGATCCAATGCTGCTGGTTCTGTCGGTGCAAATATATTTTAGCCGGAATAGGTAAAATTTGCCCAAAATACTATTTCTGAAAATCTGCCACTGCATAAATGTAAGCCGTATTTACATACACAAGTAGACCTATACAATAGTTGGAACTGTATACAAAAAAAATCAGCAGGTTTTTTTGCACATTTCAGTGAGAGGACATTCATGTAGCATTAGTCCATGGTTCCTTTGAGAGGAAGCATTAAGATACGCCTTACCGAAAGGGGGCAGACTGAAGGTACAGATGCACCGAAAAGTAGAGACGAGGAAAGTAGAAACGGAAAATAGGCAGATATCAACAACCAGAGTTACAACTTAGTCAAAACTTGATTGCAGTTAAAACTAATACCGTTACACTCTTTAAGTCAACGTTATTTTATTTGATACAAATGTATTATGGTGGAAGCTTTTCCCTGTGTGTCGTGGAAATGGTTGGTTTTTGTGCTGAACCAGTGGCTAACGTTAGTTTAGCCATCTGGTGATCTATGCTTATCAAGGTTGCGGGCGAGGCTGGATTGTTTGCTAGCTGTCGTTGACACGTCCAGGTAGTTTTACGAGGGGCTGATATACCGGTAGCCCGGTTTGCTCGCAATGCTTCTTCTGCTGCACCCACTTGTCAACCAACGTTAGCTGGCTCTACTCCTTCTATTTTCCAATGGCTCACTGCGGTTTCAACGAGACGAGCCCAAAGGTACAGACCCCGCGTCCCGAAATCGTCAAACCAACACATGGTACCATAGACCAAAGCAAAAAGCCGGTACTGTTCGAAATCTTTGGTGAGATATGGACAGTTCAATCACAGCTTGGCCAGGGAGTCTCAGCCTCGGTGTACCGGGTCAGTTCAGGCAGAGCCGCCGCCACCACCACCGCCGCCGCTGTGAAGGAGTTTCAGGCCGATACTCATGGAGGAGATTACGGGTATCACAAGGAGAGGTCCGTGCTGGAAGATATCCAGGGACATAAAAACATTGGTAACAACATTAACGTTAGCCTATTTTACTAAAACATGTTGACCTGTGTCCGTGTTAGCAAGCAGGAATACTTTAGGGCTGCCCCTTTTAGTAAATTAGTCTACTTCATGTTGAATAAATTATTTCCAAGAAACTCACGAGCACACGATTTAAAGTGGTGCTTTTGCATGATTCTTTGTGGAGAAATACAGTTTTACAATGTTACAGTGTTCTGCAAAAATAATTATGACTGACGATTGTTGCTCTATTAACCTAACCTAAAGACAAACTTTTGTTGTCATTATCCTGTAGTAAATGGTATTGTCTAGTAGGAGGGTTCATTTACTTTTTCTTAACCATGACACAGTGCAATGACAGCTTTGTTCTCCTCTCAGTTACACTGTACGGGGTATTCACCAACCACAGCTGTATGGGTGTTGTCAACCACTGTCTTCTGCTGGAGCTCTTGGATGTCAGTGTATCTGATCTGTTGGTAAGAGGCAGCAGTGCTACCCAGGTTGGTAGGTAAGTAAAGTAATGCCCCTGCTTCTCATATAGAAAAGCTGAACTAACAAGGTTGCCAGTTCAGGGAGATTGGCTGCACCATGTATAGATTTGAGTGCTCAGAGCTCAAGAGTAACTTTGTTTTACTAGGACCACTGCAGCCCCTAACTTAAAAAGGGAGGGGCACATGGAGAAAATCCAGAAGGGTCGCTTCCATTTTTTGTTTCAACCTGGACCCTTTTTTCCTAATTTTTTGTGTATAAATGACTGATAGGAACAACAATCTTTGATGTTGAGCAAGAACGCTGCAGCGTTGAAGCAAGCCACAATGTAAGAATAATAGGGCAGTTGTCTAGCTTGTAACCCTAACTTCAAAGAAGTGCCTGTTATGCCACTTACAGTCTCTGATTAATATTCTAAGTGTCCTTTAAAACCTCTTTGAGACCATTCTGTTTAACCAGCAACAGCTCTAAACATAAATCGGCAAACTATGTGTTTATTTCAACATAAACTAGGGTTGTAGTGGTTGGAAAAGTGGAAAGACAACCTAAAACGCTTTTTCATAGTTTTATTTTGTTTCTGGTGACTTTGAATGAAGTGTATTTTACGATGATAACATTACGTTTATAAATTTACATGGAGTCACTTGGGTTTAGGAAAAGCGATTTTGCAGATGTTTGAATGTTTTAAAAAGGATCTTGCTCTTTAACAGAAAGGTTGACCTCCTTAGACATTCTTTCCTTAATGTTGTCAGACTTCCAGAATATTAATCTGAGTATTTCAGTGTCAAAACAAGCACTTTTGTGAACGGTAAATACAAGCTGGACAATTGCCCTATTAACTTACATTGTAGCTTGTTTCGCCGCTGCCAACTGCAGTTATCTTGCTTAACACTGGACCAGTTTCAGAGATTGTTTTTCCCAGCAGTCAGTTAGACACAAAGGCTACAGGTTTAAAACAAACGGCATTATCAGGGAAAGCTGCATTCATAAAATATAGCGGTTGACTGCTGGATGACTGCTGGAAGTCATAAGTCTTGGCGCATGTGATTTTCCTTTGGCGCAAACTAAAAACTCTTCGGGGGGGGCGCCAAAAATTCTCTATGCAGAAAAAAACTGTAAAAAACATACCACACAAACTTGCCAGCTGACTTTGTGGTTGCTGCACCGGTGCAGGGGTTCTTGGCTTGGACCAGTCCAGCGTCTCTTCCCACTTTGCATAAAAAGTTATTCGTAATAGACATTGCCACCATCAAATATGTTACCATTACTAGTATATAGTAATATCTTATAATATCATGAACACCATTTGCCTCTATTATATTTATATTTTATTCACACCAATTATTGAATACATATTTTTATACTTGACAAAAGTGCTGATAAAGCTACACTAATATCCAGTTTTGTTACTATTTAATGATTACAATTATATTTTTTTTAAACTTTTACTCTGGTTTAGTTGTTTTTATTTTATTAGATGTTTAAGGTATTTATCTCAGTTATTATCATCTCTACCACCCGTATTACATTACATCCTACTTAGTCTCACCAAACATGTACGTACACCGTGCCGGTCATCCAAACGTTAATACATGCATACACCATCCATACACACATTTGTCTTATATATAATTTGCACATTTGTACATTCAGTCTTCAATTACACCAACCTTTAACATAACCGGTGTTTATATTTTTTGACAATCTATAATTGTTTATATACATTTTAATTGAATGATGCTTAACTAATGCACATTCAGAAAAGTAAACCATGTATTATCTTCATCAATTAGCCCAATGCAGGCTATCCCTCCCATCTGTCTTTTTTTGTTTATTCCGAAATAGCAATCCTATCTAAGGTGATTTCCATGTGCGAAATATGGAGTGATGAGGGAGCTAGAGACAGATGAACTCACAAAACTCACACAAGCAATATTTATTTTAACAAGGTGAATAGTTATATAATTAGCAGCCTATGTGTGTTTTTTGCTCTCTGCCGTCTCTAACGTCTCGCCCACGTGGCACAGCAGCGTGCAAAAGTGAGAGAGCGTAGATGCAATGTGAGCACTTGTAAAATATGACTTGAGAGCGCAGATGCGATGTGAGCACTTGTTAAATATGACTTGAGAGCGCAGATGTGATGTGAGAACTTGTAAAATATGACTTGAGAGCTTGTAAAAAGAATCTGTAGTAGTAGATGCGATGTGCGCACTTGTAGAATATGATTTGAGAGCTTTTGAAAAAAATCTATACTCGTGTTTTGTTTTGTTTTTTTTCCCACTTGAGTCACTTTTCCAGTACAACTACAACTCATGATTACAACCTCTCGAATCTGTCGCTGCAGTGTGCTCTCCCGCATCACACAGTGCCGAGTCTGCGCTCTCGAGTTTTGCAACACTTCTTGCGATGCATTTGGTGTAAAACTAATTTGTACTTGTGGACTTAGTCTGTGGAGCTCTGAGCCAACAGGACGGCCGGGGACAGCAGGGTTTCTATCGCCTGATGAGCTGCTCACCGCCAGCTGAAACACTGGCGGTGAGGTCCTGCAGACGGGCCGCCGTCAGTGGGGCTCGGCCCGCATGGAAACATCGCTAGAAAGCTCCACTGCCGACCTCGACATGATCTGATCTATAGTGGGACACAAAGAGCTCCAGAACCAGTAGAAGGGGAACAGCCCCGCCGGAGCCCACCGCCAGTGTTGGTGGAATATCAAGTTAGCAAACTAACCCCGCTTATAAATATATAATACAATATATATAATATAATACATTTTAGTTATCTTAACACTTTAAACAGTCAAACTGAAACACTGGAAACGCTAGCTTGCTATTCCACCAACACTGGCGGTGGGCTCCGGGGGGGCTCTTCCGCTGCTACCGGGTCTGCAGCTCTCCGTTTTCCGCTGGAGATCAGATTAACTCTAGGTCGGCAGCAGAGCTTTCTAGCGATGTTTCCACGCTGGCCGAGCCCCACTGACTGCGGTCCTTCTTCGGCTGCAGGACCCTGGAGCTCACCGCCAGTGTTTCAGTTGGACTGTTATGAGTGTTGAGATGATTAAAAGGTATTTACAGTATTGAGAAGCGGGCTGGCTGCTAGTTAGCCAAAGCTAGCTAGCTAACGTCCTGTTGGCTCAGAGCTCCACAGACTAAGTCCACAGGTACAAATTAGTTTTGCACAAAATGTATCGCAAGAAGTGTTGCAAAACTCGAGAGCGCAGACTCGCCGCTGTGTGATGCGAGAGAGCACACTGCAGAGACAGATTCAAGAGGTTGTAATCACAGAGTTGTGGTTGTACTGGTAAAAGTGACTGAAGTAGAAAACAAAACAAAAACACGACTACAGATTTTGAGCTCTCAAATCATATTCTACAAGTGCTCACATCTCATCTACAACTACAGATTTTTTTTACAAGCTCTCAAGTCATATTTTACAAGTGCTCACATCGCATCTGCGCTCTCAAGTCATATTTTACAAGTGCTCACATCGCATCTGCGCTCTCAAATAATATTTTACAAGTGCTCACATCGCATCTGCGCTCTCAAGTGATATTCTACAAGTGCTCACCTACAAGTGCTCACATCGCATCAACGTGCTCTCACTTTTGCACCTGCGCTCTCAAGTCATATTTTACAAGTGCTCACATCGCATCTGCGCTCTCAAGTCATATTCTACAAGTGCTGACATCGCATCCACGCGCTCTCACTTTTGCACCATATTTACCTTCATAGACATTAGCATAATAATAATATTTCTTATAATTTGTTTATTAGTCCCCAATGGGGAAATTACTGCACTACACTCTGTGTACACACTTTTTGTTAGTACTCACACACAGGCCTGAAATACACACACATGCTCAGGACCTATACATGCACTATACATGGAGAGATATCAGAGTGAGTGGGCTGCCAGCTGAACCAGCGCCCTGAGCGGTCGGGGGGGGGGTACGGTGCCTTGCTCAAGGGCACCTGGCAGTGCCCAGGAGGTGAACTGGCATCTCTCCAGCCACCAATCCACGCTCCCAACTTTTTGGGTCCATACGGGGATTTGAACCAGTGACCCTCCGGTTCCCAACCCAACTCTCTATGGACTGAGCTACTGCCACCCCAAGCATTGATGTAAAAATGCAAATAAATTAGTGAATGCACAGGCAATTAAGTGATATCCCGCAGTTTTGAAATAAAGTAACAGAATTGGCAGGTCACACAGGTGCAAGTAGTTTTAAAGTTTTAATGCGTAACTCTTTTATATTAATGAACGTCCGTTACATTCAAGCCATTGCATAGTTGATACAAAGTTAATTAGGACTATACATTTTACAAAAATGTCAACATTTGTATTTCTCACTATGGCTATGAATAGAAAATGATGTTGTCTGGCAACTTTCGATGTGGTCCTGGAGACATCTACTCTAGCAGGAAATACCACAGAGGTGGTTTTGGGTACTTTGCCAGGTGCAAAGCACAAAACATGACATGACAAAACCAAAAATGTTACAAACAAAGCACAAAATGAACAGTTTACAAGATAAAACAATGGAAAAGATCAGAAAAGGGACAGCTGTTATAGAGAGTAATAAAAGCAGTCATGAAACAAGAGGAAAACCTAGTAATATAACCAGTTAAAAAATAATAGCAACCAAAATCACTAACCTCATAAATCATATGTTTTGGTAGGAATGATTATTCTACATGTCAAAATAATTTACTAGTAAGTTTTGTAGAGTTATGCTTGTTGCGATAGTTATTAAGTCTATTAATAGCACAAAAAAATGAGTTTGATCATTTTTCGGGCCGCGATAGTTTCCATTTGCATGTTTATTTGTTTTCCTTCTCTCTCTCTCTCTTTCTCTCTCTCTCTCTACCTAAGACACTGAATGACCACTCCTTAGCGTAGCAAAGAGTGAGCCCTCTTTTAATTTGCATATGTATCTAATTGTGTGGGGAAGCAGGACTCCTGGTGGAGATAGAGAGACCGTTGAAATACAAGGCGCTGTTTAAAAAACAAACAAATGATGATGAAGATGTTGTCCTATGGCTGGTCTGGGAGGATGTGGGATGACCGGGTGGAAGAGACTCAGAGTGGGGGTTCCGTCTCAGAAGCATTTTCGCCCGAATAGTTTACAGACCCCCAAAAGTGTATGATTGTGTGAGTTGTGTGTGGGCTTGACTGAAAGTGTTGAGATTGTTTGTGAATGTAAGATCGGTATGCCTGGGATGACCAGCGGCCTCGGAACTGAATGGTTTGGTTGGAGATGCCTGATCTGGCGGCTGTGGATGCTGTGCCGATGCGGAAAGACCGTCTGGAATAATGTTTGGGTGATATGGCTGAAATGCAGAGAATTCTGTTCAGCTGTTTCTGAAACCAGAGTCAAGTGGCTATTTTGGAATAATGAAAAGTGGGTGTTGTGGAGATGCCTTGGTGGTGTACCTGGAGCCGAGGTATTTGATTAGTGGCTCAGGGTTGATGCTGGACTTAAGGTGGAAGACAAATGGGGAAGGATACTTCTAAGTGTGACTATGAGAGGGTTTGAGGTGTGGATGGTGATGCCTGATAAACCGGGGATGGCAAGAAGGATTATAGACGGATGAAGTCGGTGCAAATTCTAAACAACTCAAAAGCTGAAAAAGCGTTGAATGGAATGAGCATGGGTGATTAAATTACAGATGGACGTAACCTCCAGAGAGGGAAACGGAAGCCAATATGTAGCCTGATGTGCCTTAAAGCAATTCCAGCCAGTTAAGTAGGCTAAGAGAGTGCTGGACAAGACTGTTGATTATGGTGTGTGTTAGTTGAACGTTGTGGCTAAAAAGGATGGCACTGGTGTGGGATGAATGTCTGATTCTGGAGCAGAGTGTCTGAATTTCTTTATTAAAAATGTCTTCTACTGCTGTGTTGTCTGAGTAAATGAGTATGCACTTGTGACCATTTGTGCCCCCAAAGTATGGCAGCCACGACAATGGGGTATAGGTAGGGTTGTAGTCAAGACCACCTTTGTTGAGTCCAAGACAAGTCCGAGACCTGGGGCCTGTTGCACGAAAGTAGAATAAAGATATCCAGGATAAATTAATAAGCGCAGCTTGACTTAGTTTGATCCGCTCATCGCGGCTTTATCGGTTGTACGATTGCCAAGCCAGGATGAACAGGTGAAGCTATGTCAAGCCAGGTGTAGATAGCTGGGATAAGTGCACGTTCACGGCTTTCTCACATAGACCACGGTATCGATCACAGATTTACTGATGCAGAATTGAGAAGACGCATGCGCCATATGTTTCACCCAATGAGCATCAGCTTAAATGGAAAGTAACGAGGAGGTGAAGAATATAATATGCGGAAAGGGAAATACGTCTCTTATCAAACGGAGGGAAAAAGGCGAACAGACCAAAGCGGACCCGACTGAATGTGTAGGGTGTAAAAATATCTCCTTAGGCTTTAGTCACTCCACATTTTACAAAGTTGTAGGCTACACTGTGTTTTAATTGCTTTAAATATGCTAATTTCATGTTTCTGTTTTTATGTGATAAATGTGCTGGTTTTACTGTAAAGGGTCTTTGACTAGCCTACCATGTAAAGCACTATATAAATAAAATGTATTAGTATTTAGCCTTTGCCTTAAAAGTGAGCAGAGGGAATAATGTTCCTCGGAACCTGGACCCTTTAACACTAGAAGTGCCCGGATTTCAAAACGACTAGAACTGCCGTGAGCGGTCATTTTGACCGCCAGATTCCAAACTCTATTATCTGTCATGATAAATACCTAATTGCAATATTAATGCAGGTATTGTGTTAAGATACCTTTAGGAAAAACAAAATAACACCAAAATGTACAATTTAACGAGTTTAATTATACACTTGAGTTGCCCAGGTGTTTCAATTATTCATATCATGGCATAGTAAAACGTAATTATTTCATTCGGATCTGAAAAATATGGTATGTAAATTCATTCAACATAACTTATAACATGCAAATAACACCTAAAAGTATCTTCTTTGAACATTTATAACCTAACGTAACCTGCCACTGCCTCCGTGTTGGTGTCTGCTGTGGTGCGCAGCGCTGCTCGGACCGTGCTCCGCTCCCTTTTCTCCTCTCTAAACTCGTGTCTCAGCTCCTCTGCCAGTTGCCGCCTGAACTTCCTCCGAACAATTTCACTGCTGGTGCACTCCTTGGAGAGGATGTGTGCAATTGCAGCCAGTTTGAGGATGTATAAAGTTGTATAAACACGTTGGCAGAGCGAGCGCCCGGCGGCTCTTCAGAACGGAGTCCATTCACGCCGTATTCACGGTGGTAACTAGCGTTACCGACTGTGGCTTGTCCTTCGGCCCATTGCTGATGCCCACACGTGTTACTCCAGACCGCTTATGACGTTTCTTTGGCAGAGACTCTGATAGTAACTAAGCAACCAATATGCATCTTCAACCGCGCGAAAGATTGAAAACAATACCGCGAAAATCCGAGCGGTCAATATGACCGTGTATGGCCGAAATAGGTAAAAGTGATTTTATTTTCTTTGCCTAGTGTGTAATATATATAAAAACTATTTCAAATTAAAATATAGAGCCTTTTAGGAAAAGTCAGGAACCAGCAGGATTGTATTTTTTATCCAGCAAAGTTATTACATATAGAAATTTCAAAACGATCAAAATGACCGTCATGGCAGTTCTAGTGTTAAGGACTTTAGGCTTAATTTCAAACCCTTATTCACAACGTGAGAACATGTTTTATACCATATGCACAAATCTCTGTAAGCTATATCTAATTCTTTCTAGGCTACAATTAATATTCATACAGAACAATCAAAAAGGGACAACAACTACAAAAATAAGTAAGTGACTTCAATACACGCTGTGAGCATATGTAAAACAATATTCATGGTTTATTCTTCTGACAAGTGACCGCACCAAAATAAAAAGATTAAGAACCATTGCATTGTTCCCGGTGTGATGAACGTAAACTACACTACATACGTACTGTATATGGGCCACGTTATTGGTCCAGGGATGTGAGACTAATTGAGAAGGTTATGAAACCAATGTAAGCTATGATAAAAAACATTAGCCTACATAGTAAGGAGTAACACAAACTGTCCTTTATTAGAGAAGGATAAGCAACAAGAAAATGAATCATGAATGTATTGGTCTCTGACCAGTCTGCCATTAATATCATCTGGGAATATTGCTACATTAATATTGTCACACTTAATCTTTGGAGCGCGTCCTGTATAAAGCTGAAGCTGAGACCACGGACGCTGCGCTGCTCATCTCTACTTTAACAGAGAGAGTGGACACTGACGCGACTCGCAGGTCTGCTGGCAGGCAGCGGTCACCGGCCAGCGGACACTGGTCACCAGCCACCGGTCACTGGCCACCGGGCAGCGGCCACACGCCAGGCAGCCTCGAAACCGTACCGTCCCACCGGGAAAAGTCCCACTCCGCATCAGGGTGCCAGTGCAACCATTCCTAAACAACTGTAGTAAGGTTTAAATCAAACTCGCGACAACAATAGTGACAAGTAGGCTAATGCATGTTAATAAAAATAAAGCAGAACACATGCAGAAGACAACGGAATAACTGTTAAACACGTTTATTTCGGATCAGACGGCAGCTGATTTGACACATGAGACTCCAGGATTAATCTTAGCCTGGCTGTTAGCCTGCTCTGTACCAGGCTAGCCGCAAAGAATAAATCTCCATGGTTACTTGGCTGGGTTTAATTCAATCCGGTTTCGTGCAACCGAGTCAAAGCTAAATTTAGCCAGGATAACTTGAATATCCCGGCTAGGCCCCAGGACTAGTCGAGTCCGAGTCAAGACCGAGTCCAAAGACATTTAAGTCCGAGTGAAGACAGAGTCCAAAGAGGTTCAAGACCAAGGCTGAATCCCAATTCTTGCCCTTACCCCTTCCCCTTACCCCTTCGCCTAGCTTTTGCGCGTTCACGCAGGACCAAGTTCTGTCCCAATACCTATTGCGGCCTAGGGGAAGGGGATTGACCAAGGGCTGTTTACCCCTACAAACCTAGTGTGGACGCGACCTCACTTGAAAACAAACAGGCATCAATGGCTGCCCATCGACCAGAGAGA
>NC_048415.1:22331030-22335400 GCF_013103735.1 Etheostoma cragini
CTATCTGTAAAGTGTCTTGAGATAACTCTTGTTATGAATTGATACTATAAATAAAATTGAATTGAATTGAATTGAAGTAAACCTTTTTTTCTCTCGTAATCACACGACTCTTCTCCCCAACCTCAAGCGGTCATAGTCACGCTCTCCCCTTCAAATAGTGACAGGACGTCATCCCTCTGGAAGCCATGGCAACCAAATACACACATTTCTGATTAGATAGCCCATGTTTTGATGGTAGCCTACTACCTGCAATAACCTCTTTTTTTGGTGAAAACGTGTCGATGTGTTTGGCAGGTGCTTGTGTATTTGGTGCTTGTGCATTTGGTGCCGAAACTGTGGTGGAGAGCTTGTACTGTGGGGGGGAATGAGTGTGTTTTGTCCGCCAGTCAAGGAGCTCACCCCGCAATCAGAATCCGTTTATGTTGAAGATAGTATACACACATTTCAGACGGGATCATGCATCTCCAAGCCAGCATGCACAATTATTTCAATTTAAATTATTTTTTGATTGAGTCCTTTGAAAGGCTACTTATCCCGGCCTAGACAATATATGGTGATACCTCATAAAAGCAGTGTTGGAACAGATACTGCTACAGTAGGTACTAGTACTGAGCGTTTGAACAACTCAATGACATTATAGCTTTACTCCAGATGTAGTGTAGAAAAGTATTACAGAGTATACCCCTATGGTTGTTTTATGCCTTCCCTAAAAAATATTGACTTATACTATTATTAGGACGTGGGTTTATAAGAAAGACATGTCTTTTCATAAAACATTAAAGTTTGGTTAAATAACAGTGAACAGAGTGAAATTTAACATATATTCTTTGTATTTGAGATAAAAGTGCATAATTTGAAAATAATTCCATATGGAATGGAGTTTTTTAAATAAGGAGCAGGTTGGAACACACACACACACACACACACACATAAACTAGCATACACACAGGCTAACTATAATCAATTAGCTTTGTGTGTAATGTAACAAAAACCCACCCATCTCGTAGGAGCGAAGCTTACTATTTCATTCAATACAATTAATAAAGAGCTCATCGACAAAAAACACATTTTTGTATTTCCATTGCATTTTTAATTCATAAAAAGTTAAATAAATAATGAATTTTAATATACAGTGGGGTTTGAAAGTTTGGGCACCCCAGGTAAAAATTTGAATTAATGTGCATAAAAAAGCCAAGAAAAGATGGAAAAATCTCCAAAAGGCATCAAATGACAGATTAGACATTTGTATAATATTTCACAAAAAGTTAAATTTTATTTTCATCATTTACACTTTCAAAATAACAGAAAGGCTTATGCAAAAGTTTGGGCACCCTGCAGAGTTTCTAGCATGCACCGACCCCTTTGGAAAGCTGAGACCTGACAGTGCCATTGATTGTTCTCAATCATTGTCTGGAAAGACCAGGTGATGTTAATCTTAAGGTTTTAAATGCTTAGACTCATCTGACCTTGCCCCAACAATCAGCACCATGGCTTCTTCTAAGCAGAAGAAGAAGGCTGTAAGAAGACAGAAAGGGTTTTCAGATGGCCAATAATGTTTGGAATGTAATTAAGAAATGGCCGTCATCAGGAACAGTGGAAGTTAAAGCAAGATCTGGAAGACCAAGAAGACCTGGCAGACACTGGAGCTGTGGAACAAAATTCCACTATAAAGAGATCCTTGTACAAACATGGTCTTCATGGAAGAGTCATCAGAAGAAAACCTTTTCTACACCCTCACCCCAAAAATCATCATTTGAAGTTTGCAAGTCAACATTTAGACAAGCCTGATGCATCGTGGAAACAAGTTCTGTGGACAGAAGAGGTTAAAATAGAACTTTTTGGCCGAAATGAGCAAAGGATTCGTTTGGAGAAGAAAGGGCACAGAATTTAATGAGAAGAACCTCTGTCCAACTGTTAAGCATCTCCTGACCTCAACATAATTGAAAATCTATGCATAGACCTCAAAGGAGCAGTGTGTGACAGCCCCACTAACACAGAACGTTAGGGAACGTTCTGTGGTTTGGTTTGGTTCTCTAAAGGTTAGATCGAACCAAACCAAAAACTAACGTTTAGGGAACGTTGCCTTCGGGTTATAACGTTCCCTAGACATTAAGAAAACCAACCAACTGTAACGTTCCCCTGCAGTTGCGCCGTACCTTCACAAAATGTTCCAGTTTGGTTATGTATGGTTGTTTTTAGTTGTTCTGAGTTTTTGAAGTAGCATAAAGTTTGGTGTCACATAATTTAAATTCACTCAAAAATGATTTGACTTATAAAATCTTAGATAAACAGAATAGCATTCATTTTAGGGCTGATATCAATTAAGCTTAAAACAGTACTTTTGTGCTTGACTACGGTTTTTTAACTGTATTAGTGAAAATACTTAAAACAAGAATCTATCAACAGAACGATTTTCAAAACTAAGACAATGCACTTCTTTAATTGAGTTTGAAAACCAAACCGTTACACCCCCACACCAGTAAGGGGACCTCTGCTCTGAGGTGACCGATTCCCGTGTTTGGTGATGAAGACAAAGCTACAAGACCAGCCCACGCTGCACAGCTTGGCAAGCTCACAGAAAGGTAAGAAAGATAGTTTACAGTTTAATGATGTTGTGGTTGCAATGGGAGGGTTTGTGGTTCAACATTAAACTCTTTTTATGCTATCATAGAAGGGCCCCTAGCACTCCCATTTCAAGGTGAGGTGAGAGTTGTGCTTTAAAGGGATTGCATATATCTTGCCCTTCGTCTGCTGCTGTGCACGACATGTTTGCTTTGTCGCATTGTATGTTTTGTGTCATTGTGTTAACATGCTTGCGTTTATGTTACAAATAAGATGTCCTTATTTTCTGTATTTTTTTTAATTAGTTGTAGTTTACAGTACATAAGTAAAGCCAGTACAATCAAAGTCCTTTTTAGGCAGATCAATTGGCGGCCGTCTTGCAACGCACTTCAGGCAGTTATTAGCAAGCTGAGTGAAGGATATACAGCAAGAGATGTAATATGTGTATGCTACACAGCTGCAATACAGGCTTTACTAGTTGCCCAGAGCTGGATGGGTCTATTACAAGCTCAGCCTGCCACTTCAGTTTGGGACCCAGTTGACAGTACAGTGGCTTTGAATTTTTCCAATTAAATAGACTTGCATGACAAGGAACTTGAGAGAAATCACTTTTTCACACAGGGCCATGATGGTTTGGATTTGTTATCACCTTTAATAATAAACACCTTCATTTACAAATTGCATTTTGTGTTTACTTGTGTTGTCCTTGACTATTGTTTAAATTGGTTTGATGTTCCGAAACACTTAAGTGTGACAAACATGCAAAGGAACAGGAAATGAGGAAGGGGGCAAACACTTCTTCACACCACTGTATGGCTTTTGGTCTCGACCGAGTCCAGGTGTCTTTATTATGTTGATGATAATATTGGAGGGAAAGTAAAACACAGTTCAGGTGGGGGTATATTTTTCAGCTTTTTACGAGTTTAGACAGCTAGCTAATGCTATGCTAATGTTAGCGCACCAGTGTTAGACTACCTTACTAGTTAAATATTACGGCTGCCTTCGGAGTTTCTTATTTCTGCGTCCACGTTGTCAACATAAGACCTGTGGCGTTGATGCTCCTCTGAGCCATCATTTTATTACATGAAATAAGCTTTGCTTTTACAACATGGGTGGGTTTTTGTTACGTTATAAAAAAAGCTGTCTATAGTTAGCCCGTTTGTATGCTAGCGGACATTAGCTGACGTTGCCAAGCCAGCTGTCTGTGTGTGTGTGTGTTTGTGTGTGTTCCCTAAACAACGTCTTCCTGATGGATTTATTTTAAATTTCAGCAATTTGTCTCAAATAAAACACAAATATGTTAAATTACACTCTGTTCATGGTTGTATAACCAAACTTTAATGTTTTCTGAAAATATATGTATTTCCTATTAACCCACGTCCAAATAACAATAAAATACAATATTTTAGGAAAGCCATAAACCAACCATAGTGCTACACTCTGTAATACTGGTCACTTCATTTCTACACTAAATCTGGAGTGAAGCTATGTTATAATTTAATTGTTCAAATGCTCAGTACTAGTACCTACTGTAGCAGTATTGTCTAAGTAGCTATTATGAGTTATCACCATATGATATCAAGAGGAATGGCTGTACTCATAAATCCAGGGTGTTCTGACACTGTTTTTGCTTTTATATCAACAAATAACCCAAACTGAATGTCTTGATACTGTCATGCATAAAACTTTTTTTTCTGTCCTGGACTCGGGCTGAATCCCATTTCCCCGTTTTACCCCTACCCCTTGGCCCTTACCCCTACCCCTTGGCCCTTGAAACCAAGGGGTAGGGGTAAGGGGTGAAAACATAC